>NC_141098.1:23202785-23412785 GCF_041138505.1 Cibotium barometz
TTATTTCTAGTAGGCTTGGGATTGAACCCGAGACCTCTAGCATAAAGAGCTAAGCTCTACCCAATACACTATTACCACCACTTTATTAGCTTTATTTGCTTATTTTAACACATCCCAAGCTTGTAGTTTACTTCCCTTGTTTTAACACATCCCAGTTTAAATCCCAAGCTTGTAGTTTACTTCCCTTGTTTTCCTTCTCCTCCCTAGTTTACTTCCCTTGTTATCCTCTCCTCCTAGTTTCCTTCCTAGGTTTACCCTCTCCCTAGTTTAGCCTCACCCCTAGTTAACTTGCAAGTAAGGCCTAGTTTACTTGACATGTCAAAAAATTATGGTGGTTGACCATTACCCCTAGTTTACATTTTTTGTTAATCCAATAGGGCAAAAATGACGGCTCTTGGCCATGTCCCTAGTTTACTTTTCCATCTGATGCACTAAAAATGGGAGCAGATCTCGCGTGATCTCACTACCATTGACAGATCTCGCATGATTTCACTACCATTGATTCCATTTGACAAGGGTCTTAAAGACCTCGTGTCATATATGCCATGGATAAGCTAGGTGGCCCTTAAATCTAGCATTATGTTAGTGTGTATTTTATTATGACACACATCTCTAAGACCTACATCTAGTAAGGTGAGACATGCATGATCTTGAGGGGTATTGGGAGAAATTCTTTCATAATAAGCTAGGTTTCCCTCAAATCTATCTCGTTGTGTTAGTATGTACTCTAGTGTGGCACTCATCTTTAAGACCTATATCTATCAAGGAGAGTGTTGTTGTACTTATAATTTGTCATTCCTTTTTTTAAAATTATTATACTTGTTCTAAGATATCACTTATAGTTGCCAAGGCTCACAAGTAGAAAACTTTCGATTTCAACAAATTTATCAAACTCTCTCTCTTTCAAAGCCCCGAAGGAGTGACAATGGTAGCCCATAACATAGAATAAGAATTTATGACACATAAACATAAATTGAAATTAGATTATAGGAATAATAAGAATAACTATCAAATTTAATATTAAAATCATATATCGGAATAATATATATGAGTGACTTATAATATTTAATATCAAAGTGATATCTTAGAGCAAGTATGACAATCAAGAAAAAGAATGTCAATAGGTACGACAACACTCTCCTTGATAGATATAGATCTTAAAGATAAGTGCCACACTAGAGTACATAGTAACACAATGATAGATTTGAGGGCCACCTAGCTTATTGTGAAAGAATTTCTCTCAATGCCTCTCAAGAGCACGCATGACTAACCTTAATAGATGTAGGTCTTAGAGATGAGTGTCACAGTAAAGTACACACTAACATAATGATAGATTTGAGGGCCACCTAGCTTATCCATGACACTATATGGCATGGGGTCTTTAAGACCCTTGTCGCATGGGATTAATGTCAGTGAAATCATGCATGATTTGTCGCCATTTTTAGTGCGTCGGGTGGAAACGTAAACTAGGGGCATGGCCTTGACATATGCCATTTTTTGCCCTGTTGGATTCATAAAAAAAGTAAAAATCAACCACCATAATTTTTTGATGTGTCAAGTAAACTAGGCCTTGCGTGCAAGGAAACTAGGGGGCGAGGGTAAACTAGGGAGAGGGTGAACCTAGGAAGGAAACTAAGGAGGAGAAGATAAAATAAGGAAGTAAACTAGTGAGGAGAGGGAAAACAAGGAAAGTAAACTACGGGCCTGGGATTTCAACTATGATGCATTAAAATAAGAAAAGAGGGTTGATAATGTGGTGGTAATAGTGTCTTGGTTAGAGCTTAGCTCTTTATGCTAGAGGTTTTGGGTTTGATTCTAAGCTTCATTTACCAAAAATAAACCTTTTGGTTTTCAAGAAGTTGGACTTAGAAAAGTTTAGGCATAACTTTTAGGTAAACTAGGGAAAAGAAGTAAACTAAGGTTAAAAAAAGTAAACTAGAGATGTCGAAAATGGTGGCTGATCACCATCCCTAGTTTACTTTGTTTTCCTAATTTACTTTTTGATCCGACGCACACAAAAAAGTGACACCGTCGGTGATTTTGCAGCCCCATTGATCCCATCTGACAGGGGTGTTAAAGATCCTGCTTATTAGAATGCCTCTCATGATTATGAGTGACTCACCTTAATAGAATAAATTTTAGAGATAAGTTTCACAATACAATACACATTAACATAACAATAGATTTGATGGCCACCTAGGTTATTGTGAAAGAATTTCTCTCAATCCCTCTCATGATCATGCATGGGGAAGTTAACACAAGCATTGAGCTAAGAATATGATACCATAGCAAAGATCCATATGGAATGACTTGTCAAAATGATGGGGAGTATGCACAACGGAAGCAATAGTTGATGGCAAGATAGAGCAACATATATGAGAGAGAACAAGAACACAAGATGTATAGAAAGCTTCTATATTACCTTCTATTTCAGCCAGTCCAAAGTTATAGAGAAATGTGGTTCACTCCCAATTCTAGCAAACATGCTTCACTCCTCAACTAGAAGAGTTGCTTATCTGGAACATTTGTGGAATTTACATAATTTCCCTCAACCTTAGTAACATCTTTGTTACCATCTCTTCCATAGTGGCTTCGTGCACCACCCTTGTTGCTCTTTCGCTTTGATGAAACCATCTTCTTGCAAAAGACAATCTTCAAGTGAAATTTGGATGTACCATTCTTCATTACATTGGCTTCATTGGTTTGCATCTTTATGCTTCTCCAATCCTTTCTCGTGGTAGACACGCTTTATGCATACATGTCTCCTTCCAATCATGCTAGCTTCCTTAGTCCAGCTGCCACATAGAGTAACACATGGCTGCCACCCATGTTTTAATAGTGTATGCATGTGCTTCTCAATATGCTTCTTGCTTCCACCTTTCACTTTATCATGATGCAAAAATATATACACCAATGTGAACATTGATTTAGGAGAGGTCTTACCACTTGTTTATCAACACAAGGGCGGTGTCTAACTCCATTACAATATAGTAGACGACTTCCAAGCATATGAGTTCATCAAAAAAATTTAGGACAGATTTCATGCTTGATGCGTCGATTTTGCTTGGTTTTAAAAATTGTGCATGCCATGCACTTACCAAGCGAGAATGGCACAAAATAATTTCTTACTCCACTTGCCTCGAGCTTGTTAAGAGAAATGAAGGAAAAAAACCTTTGAGTGCTTAGAGAAAACCAATTGAAAAATCTTAGAGCAAAAAGATTTAAAGAAAACCTTGTAGAAAGGTTTAAAAACCTTTAGAGAAGCCTTATCTTTCCAACAATTGCAGAGCATTTTGTAGAATGTAAAGTGGAATACTTCTAGCTGGAAAAAGAGATGGCACTTGATATGGAACTGTCAGGTTCCTAGGAAATTTCAAGTCTTTTTGTGGAAGGTTTGCATGTGGGCACTTCCTATTCGTTATAAGCTGCATAGAAGAAACATGGCTAGTGGCATTTGCCCTAGATGCAGGTCTTCTATAGAAAGTGGCAAGGATGTGTTTTGGAAATGCCTAGCCTTAAGGAGCACCTGGTGCATAAATGACTAGGTGGATATAGAAGTGTCTGAATATGCAATTTTTTGGGGAGGACTGGCTACTTGGGAAGTGGGCAATCAATGATGAGAACAATGGGTTGGTTTTTAACATTGTTAGAACTTGCACTTTATGGGAAATCTGGACTAGCAGAATGAAATTGGTTTTTTGAAGACTACATGTATAGGATTGCAGGATACTGAGTTGATGTATAAATGTATATGCATGTATTGGTCTGTATGTAATGTAAATAAAATTAGGTCTTTGGAGCTGGATTTGCTAATTCAGAATCTGTAGAGGAATATACCTTGATTATGTCCCTGTTATTTTAGCAGAGCTTCATGCATACTAGGGGTCTCTCCCTAATGTGGATTTGTTGGATGCAGGTGAGGTGATGGATTAAGAAGAAAAGGCCTCCTAGATTTGGCCCTAAAACTTAGAGATGGTATCGCAAGGAAAAACAATTGGATCATACTCTTGTAGCTTTTATTGAGAACCCTGTTGGCACTAGACCTACTATCAAGGTGTGGTCAAAGCATGGAGGAATGTTGCAAAAACAATCTCCCCGGGGCTGCACTACTGAGGCCATGATAGAGGCTTGCTTATTATTAGGATATCAGATCTAGCTTTTTATGTGAAGATGAAAGATGGGAATTTCTTTGTAAAATTTTGAATGAGATAAAAAAGGAGTAGATAATTGTGTTTGTGGGGGTGATATATGAAAGAGTTTGATAGGTGGGTTTTTGGGAACGATATATGACTGATTTTGAATAGTTAATATAAATATATTATTGATTAAAAAAACCTTTATTATTGATTTAAAAAAACCTTTAGAGAAGGGTGTTTTTTTCCTTTAAAAAAAGCTTGGATAAAAGAACCAAAGGTTTTTTAAAACCTTAGAGAGTAGCGTTTTTTTTTTCTGTGAAAAAAATGCAGATGTGATTTGCTGCGTTTTTCTGATCGTCGTGCGTTGCAGGAGCCATTGTCTGCTAGACGGCGCTACCCCCGTCGTCGTCGACGGACTGCGCACGACGCGGACGGCGGTGATGCTTATGCCTGTGCGGCTGTTGAGGCCAGTAGAGTTTGTTGATGCAGTGTTGCATAAGCAACCATAAGCCTACAAAGCAATAGCATACACAAGATGTTGAGCGCAACGGGCGGCAGAATCAGAATGGACGGACGACGAAATCTCGTTGACGGACGGGAAATCGCAACGGAAATTCGACGATGACGGAAAAAATTGGCGAATTTTGGGAAAAACTAGAAATTTACCAATTTGTTTGAGTTTTTTTCTTTCTTTTTCCTATGAGATGAGGAATCTCCTCTTTGATGAAGCTCTTTTGTTGCCTTCCTTCTTGACACCTTTTTGTTTCTCACCTTCTTCTACCACCATCCTTCTTGATGAGGATGTGAATGGCTTATGATAGTGAGAGAGAAAGAAAAGGGGATTGAAGGGGAACTTAGCCTTTGTAAGGCTCTAATACCATGTCAAAATTATGGGGAGTATGCACAACGTAAGTAATAGTTGATGGCAAGATAGAGCAACGTATATGAGAGAGACCAAGAACACAAGATGTATAGAAAGCTTCTTGATGGGGAGAAAACAGTTAGGGTTTAGAGTTCATTCACAGAGAAGCAAGGGAGAGAGAGAGAGAGTTGTGGGGATAAGTCAACTCACCAAGTATGAGTGTGTGACTCCCCTATCACACATGTATATTGCACTAGTACACATAGTGCACTTAGTACATTAAAAGTACTAAGTGTACTATGTACTATAACTTATGGGCTTGTACACACTATAAGGGTGGGCATAACGCCTTTACCCCAACAACCTCCCACTTAAAGGCAAAGTGCCCTTAAGTAAAGGAAAAGAAAAAATCAGCATGTACATAATAACATACAAGGCCATATCAAGGCTGAAAGTGGCCTCATCCAATGCCCATCAAGTGTCTGCAATGAGCAAACCGCTCTGTAGGCAAACTCTTTGTCAACAGATCAACCGGGTTGTCATCCGTGTGAATCTTAACAAGCTGAATTTGCTTGTTCTCTATCACCTCTCTGATGAAGTGATACTTCACATCCACATGCTTCGTCTTTGCATGAAAGACAGGGTTCTTTGCCAACTGGATGGCACTCTGACTGTCACAATGCAACAATGGAATATCCCCTGTATAGCCCAAATCAACCACTAACCGAGATAGCCATAATGCCTCCTTGCAAGCCTCTGTGGCTGCAATATACTCGGCCTCTGTAGTAGATAAGGCAATGCACTTCTGCATCCTGGATATCCATGACACAGCACCTCCTGTGAATGTAAACACATAACCGGTAGTAGACTTCCGGTTATCTGGATGACCGGCATAATCCGAATCCGTGTAACCATGCACTAATGCATCCTGTTTGCCAAAGCAAATGCACAAATCCTGTGTGCCCTTCAGGTATCTCATGACACCTTTCACTGCTTCCCAATGCTTCTTGCCAGGGTTGGCCATGTATCTAGAAACCACTCCCACTGCAAATGCAATGTCAGGCCTAGTAGCAACCATGGCATACATGAGACTGCCACAAGCCGAAGCATACGGAATCTTGGCCATATCAGCCCTGTCTCTATCTGACTGTGGGCTGTCCATAGCACTGAGTTTCACATATGGAGGCAAAGGAGTACTAGCCTTCTTCCCCCCGTCCATATTGAACCTCTGCAAAACTTTGCCAATATATTCCTTCTGAGACAAATACAACACATGCTGATTTCTGTCCCGAAGTATCCGCATACCCAAGATGTGATTTGCATCACCCAAATCCTTCATATCAAAGGTTTCATGCAGCCTCTGCTTCAAGGCATCCATCTCTTTACGAGATTTCCCGGCAATCAACATATCATCAACATACAAGATGAGGATCAATAGACTGCCATCCAAAGCTTTCTTGGTGTACAAGCAGTGATCTATGTCACTTCTCCTGAATTTCTGAGATTTCATGAATGTATCAAATTTATGATACCATTCTCTTGGTGCCTGTTTGAGCCCATAAAGACTCTTTTTCAGCTTGCATACAAGCTTCTCCTTTCCACTCACTGCATAACCCTCTGGCTGCTGCATATATATCTCCTCATGGAGATCACCGTGAAGAAAAGCAGTCTTCACATCCATCTGAATCAAGTCCAGATCATCATGTGCAACCAAAGCTAACACAGCTCTAAGTGTGGTCATTTTGACCACTGGAGAGAAGATCTCATCAAAGTCCACACCATATTCCTGCTTGAAGCCCTTAGCCACTAACCTGGCTTTGTATCTTGGCTTTGCATCTGGTGCAACTTTGAGCCTGTAAACCCACTTGCATGGCAAAACCTTCTTGCCTGCAGGCAAATGCACCAACTTCCATGTTTCATTTTTATGCAGAGAATCCATCTCTGACTTCATGGCACGCTCCCATAGAGCTTTGTCTGCCCTCTGTAAAGCCTCTTTATAACATGAGGGCTCCCCACAGTCAGTAAGCATCAAATAGTCAACCCCTGGAACAAACCTGTCAGGGGCTCTGGAGGGTCTAGTGGACCTCCGTACCCAATGACCATCATTTGCAGGTTGCTGTCCAGCCTGCATATCACCCATTGGTGGCTCCTGTTCCATGCCATAAGGCTGAAATATCATGCCCGGTATCTCCTCTAACTAGGGATATCTTCTGCCATCTCTGGCTGTCCATTTGGACCATTTTCAGCACCATTTAAGGGCTGGTTTTCCTGCTGTAATGGCTGATTTACAGCCCTTTGTTGTTGTCCATGATGTCCATCATCATCAAAGATGACTCTGCCAGGCTCATGTTGCCTTGCAGGCTCCTTATACATGCATGTTTCATCAAAAATGATATCATTGCTGCGTATGATCTTTCTATTCATGGGATCCCAAAGTCTATACCCCATTTCACCTCTGTCACCATATCCTAGGAATATGCATTTATGAGACTTAGGATCAAGTTTGGTGCGCATTTCCCTGCGTATGTGCACGTACGCAACGCAACCAAACACTCTCAAGTGCTTGTATGACGGAGGCTTCCCTGTCCATACTTCTTCTGGCACTTTCCCACCAAGCCTCGTGTTAGGTGACCTGTTTATAAGGTGAACGGCTGTCATAACAGCTTCAGCCCAAAAACCATGAGGTAATGCAGCATGTGACAACATAGAACGGACCTTCTCCTGAATGGTCCTGTTCATCCTCTCTGCTGTCCCGTTTTGTGGAGGATCATAAGGAGTAGAGAGCTCCCTCTTGATGCCTTTAGCATCACAAAAGTCCTGAAACTGTTTGGACGTATACTCTCCACCATTGTCGGAACGCAAAGCCTTCAGTGTTTTGCCAGTTTGATTCTCAACAAGAGCAACAAACTTCTGAAACACTGAGAATGTATCACTCTTCAAGCGAAGAGGATAGACCCACACCTTGCGTGTGGCATCATCAATAAAAGACACAAAGTATTTTGCCCCTCCCAAAGAAAGCTGAGGCATCTCACATACATCTGTATGCACAAGCTCTAACTGAGCATCTTTCTGTCCAAGAGCTTTCTTGTGGGGGCACTGTAGTTGCCTACCATAAATACAATGCTCACAAAACTGAAAACTTGAAAACTTTAGAGAAGGCAAGTAACCCAAACGAGACAATTGCTCCATTCCCTTGACACTCATGTGTCCCAACCGGCTATGCCACATAGAAATTTCCGGCAGCTCGGTTGCATTTACATTAGCATGGTGACAAACACCTGCATGCATAAAGTAAAGAGTGTCCACCTTAGAGCCTTTGGCAACAACCAGTGAGCCCTTACTAATCTTCCACTTTCCACTACCAAATGTGGTAACATAATCAGCATCATCAAGCTGTCCAGTAGAAAGTAGATTCTTCTTGATCTCAGGCACATGCCTGACATCATGGAGCATAAGCTGTGAGCCATCTGAAAATACAAGCCTCACATCACCTCTGCCAAGAATCTTGCATGCATGGTTATCACCCAAATAAACAACTCCTTCATTGCCAGCAGTATACCTGACAAACAAGTCTTTGCAACCTGTGACATGAAAGGAGGCACCTGAATCAATGATCCATGAGTGCATACCATGACCACCTGTAAGAAGTGAATGGGCATCAAGTGAAGACGTAAAGAGGACCTCATCCTCACTGCCACCTGCATGTGACACATTGATTTCTTCGATCTTGACTCCACTTTTGCCCTTTGGCTTTACATCTTTGGCTTCATCCTTCTCTTTGTCTTTGCCTTTTCCCTTTTCCTTTTGATCATTTTTCCATTTGTAGCATTGCTTTTTAATGTGTCCCTTTTTGCCACAATAATGGCATTCCAAATCCTTTTTGGAGCGAGACTTGCTCCTTCCCCTTTCTTGGCTTTTCCCCTTTTGCTGGGATCTCCCACGTGCATTCATTGCATTGGACTTTCCAACAGAGTTGTTTTTCCTGTTCATCTCTTCTTGAAGAAGAGCACCCTCAACATCTGCATATGACAGCATAGCATGCGAATTGCTAGTGGCTGTCCTGAATGTGTCCCAACTCTCTGGCAAAGTGCATAACAGAAAAGTGGCTTTGAACTCATCGTCCATTGCCAACTTTTGATTAATGACCTGGCTGACAATACCATTAAACTCATTTAGATGGGCTGTCATAGAAGCCCCTTCCTTCATCTGAAGGCCTATGAGTTTCTTCAACCAATACACTTTGCTTGAGGCACTTTGTTGGGCATACAAGTCCTGCAATCTCTGCCACATTCCCCAAGCTGTCTTCTCTTCACGAATGCTGAAAAGTAATGAGTCTGACACAGACAACATGATAGTAGATCTTGCCAGCTCATCCATATCTTCCCACTCTTCAGCAGTAAGAGAAGCGGGCATTACACCCCTTTCTTTGATAGGCTTGTGCTGCTTTTTCTGAAGCAACACATTGTAGCACTGGGTTTGCCAAATGTCATAATTCTGCGAGCCCTCAAGCTTCTTGATGTGAAGCAATGAAGAGCTCTCACCTGTGGTTGCCATAGCAAAATGCAACCTGTCAATGCCTGACTCCCTGCAAATGTGCAAACACTGCACCAAGATGTGCAAACACTGCACCCAAAGCACACAAAGTGCTCACAAATGTTCTCCCAAGGTTTATCTCCCACTGCGGAAGCAAGATTGCAACTTTTCTCCCACTTTATGTGATGAAAACACCAAAATCTGGTTGCTGCAGATTTTGGACAGCACCTTAAATGTGCTCTTTTGCCCTTCCAAAGTACTGTACAGCAGTACCAAGTGCTCACCAATGATGTACCAAACCTGTCCCGGCAAGTTCAGCAGCTGAAATTGAACCTTTTGGTCACTCAAAACAGTGTACAGCCATGTTAAAACATGCACAAAGCTGTGCCAAATCTGTACCAGAGCAGGTACAATAGCAATAAATGCTCTCCTGGCTGTCCAAATGAGTGAAAATCAGACTTTTACAGTCCTGTACACTGCATAAAACAGTCCCGAACAGAAATTTAGCAAAAGCCCCTTGACTGCAAGCTGATTTTTTGAGGATTCAAGGCATAAATGTCTTGCCTGCTGCTTTGTCAAGCTCAACAAGCATACAAACTTGAAAAGCCCCTTGATTTGAGATCAATTTCTGATCATGCATGGTACATTAACGCACATGAAGGCACCCAGAGTGTTCACGATGCTTCCCCCTGGCCACATATACATCCAATACATGAAAGCCCCTTGATTTACAGGCACATTGAGTGCTTGTAAGGCATCAACACATTATCCACAGCATCAAACGCGATTGCCTGCATGCAAATCAACCAAATCGGCACAAAAGCCCCTTGATTTGCACTGCAATTTGCTGCAATTTGCTGCAATTTTTCCCAAATGTGCGATTTTTCACATCATACAGCATGTATGAGTGCTTAATTGCACAATTACATCAAAAGCCCCAAATTTCGACATACAATTTCCTGCAAATTGATCCTGATTTGACCAATTTCCTGCAAATTTATCCTGATTGTGACCAATGTCACCCAATTTTGCCAATTTTGCTCAAAATTGAGCAATTCGGCGCCTGTATTTACTCAATTAATGATTGCACCTGCTCAATTGCAAATCCCAAAAAAAATTTGAGGAAAATACCTTGTAATTTTCTGATTTTTCTCAATTTGCAGGCTGTTGCAGGAAAAGAGGGGTTGATGCTGATGTTGCTGCAGAAAGAGTGCTCTGATTGAGGAGGTGGTACAGGCCAACGGAGCACTGCATCCTTCAAGACACTGCGCTTGGGCTCTTGTGAGCTGTGCCAGCGGTTCTCCAGCACGTTATGGCGTTTGTAGTACTCCCCGCGATTGAAAAAAAAAGCCCAACTTCACGTTCGAAGCTCACATCGCTGTCCTCGTCATCACTCCATGGCCAACCAGCGGGCGAGCAGTCGAGCAGGCCAGTTAATACGCCTTCGCCCCCTCCACTTGCTACGTGCTTGGGCTCCCTTCACTTATGTCTCGCCTAGCGCCAGCCGACGCCCAGCGCTAAGCGTCGACCTCAGGCAAACAATGCGCCGGCTGATACCAGTTGATGCTTTTACACACCCGCTTACAAGCTCGTATCCAGCTTCGCCTTCGCTTAACGCCCGCCTGTGCTCCACGCTCGACGCCTACACGATTGTGTTGCTTTCGCCTAGCGCATCTACGCCCAGCGCTCGCTCACGCTTGAAGTCGACGCTTTGTGTTAAAGCTCGCCACCTTGTGCTTCGCTTTGCTGCTGCCTTCGTTCACGCTGAAGTGCCTTCTACACGCCTGAAGTTGCTGCCTGTTGCACTGCCTTGCTGCGCCTGACTCCTTGCTACCATCAAGGAGAAGAGGAAGGGAGGGATCACGAAGGGCTCTGATACCAGTTGATGGGGAGAAAACAGTTAGGGTTTAGAGTTCATTCATGGGAGACATACACAGAGAAGCAAGGGAGAGAGAGAGAGAGTTGTGGGGATAAGTCAACTCACCAAGTATGAGTGTGTGACTCCCCTATCACACATGTATATTGCACTAGTACACATAGTGCACTTAGTACATTAAAAGTACTAAGTGTACTATGTACTATAACTTATGGGCTTGTACACACTATAAGGGTGGGCATAACGCACGCCTTTACCCCAACACTTCTATATTACCTTCTATTTCAGCCACTCCAAGGTTGGCTTGACCTTCACCTTCAAGTGTTGTGTTACAAAAAGTGAGGTCTCCTGCCCTTTATATAAGGTTCACCAAGGGCTAGGGTTGGGCCAACCCTAGATCCCTTTTCCACACACATGTCCACTTTATTTGGGGTGTGTTCATTCCTACATAACCTCTTTCTCTCACCCTTTCACTTGTACATCATATATTTCAACATGGCTCAGCACGTATGCACACACACACACACACACACACACACACACACACACACACACAGGTATATATATATTTATATAAACAACATACATACATATATGCATGTATATTTATATACATATATATGCATACATATATATTATGTGTGTGTATACACACACATACACATACATACATATTGGTATGTATGTATATATGCATACATATTTGTACATATATATGCATGCATGCATGCGTGTATGTATGCATGCATGCATACATACATGCATACATAGACAGACAGACACATAAATAGATATATAGAAATCCAAGTAATGACCTTCACAGTGCTCATGTGGACAACAAAATAACCAACAACATTTGGCATCATGACACATAACAACTTCTAATAGGGCACCAAAATGTTACTTTTAGGTGCATTGATTAATTTGTGTCACTTTAACCTTTTTAATTGTTTGCTTGCATGTGAATTATGCATTTTAGTGTTCTTCTAGAATATTTTAGGTGCACCAAAATGTTGCTTTTTAGGTGCATTGATTAATTTGTGTCACTTCGGCCTTTTATAATTGTTTGATTGCACGTGAATTATGCATTTTGGCGTTCTTCTGGAATATTTTATTTTAGGCCTATAATCTTCAAGTTTTGGAAGATTTATCCCCCAAATTTTTGGCTTGAAATCTTCAAGTTTTGGAAGATTTACCCACTTGTGAGCCAGACATGCACATCTCTCGCTCTCTCTCTCTCTCTCTCTCTCTCTCTCCACAACTATTGGAGTCCCAATTGGGTTTTGTTGACCTCTTAATCTATTAGAGTGTGACTAGTGAAATGTCTCTCTTATCGCCTCCTAAGCACGCATGTGACACCGTTGCAATCCCTCTCTCTCTCTCTCTCTCTCTCTCTCTCTCTCTCTCTCTCATGACAAGCTATGGTAAGCATAGGAGTGGATAATGGACCAGCTATTTTTTTATCTCTCTTTTTCTTGTGTGTGTATGTAGGTGGTAGGGGGTGGAGGAGAGATGAGAGAGCCAGAGGTGGAGGAGTGGACTTGTGGGTGGCACCATATTTGAGCTTGCCATGGCATAGAATAAGTTTACAACCTTACTAAAATTGCCATGCTAATGATTTTTAGCTGAATATGTACATGAGATGAGTTAATGATTTTCAGCTGAATATGTATATGAGATGAGTTCATGATTTACAAGACTAGATAAATCACCCGTTTTACACACGGCCAATTAAAATACTATTGCAAGTTAGAAGGTTTGTAGCCCCCACAAATCTCTGGAGGAGGTATTGGGTTCGAATCTACCCTAGTGGCATACGTAATTAAGTACTCTCTCTATCTAAAAAGTAGAAAAGAAGAAAATAAAAGCAAGTAAGGGTTCGTGAGATTAACGACACTCTTGCGTGTCTGTCCAGCTAACATGCATGTGGGGGCATGAGGAGGAGCATACAAATCTCTCATTAGATTTAAAGCGAGTTCAACATACTTTAAAGCAAATTGGCGAACATGCATGTGGGGGCATGAGGAGGAGCATACAAATCTCTCATTAGATTTAAAGCGAGTTCAACATACTTTAAAGCAAATTGGCAACATCAATTAGTTTTAAAAGCTGGTACCTTAGGTATTTTACTAAATGTCACTTTAAAAACCCTTGTTTTCAGAAATATTTCTGCTATGGTGAGAACTAAGGCTTAAAAAACAACAAACAAAATGCATTTGAAACCATGTGGGGAGGGGGGACCACGAATGCCGATGCCAATCTGCAGCTTCCAGGAATCATCCATCATCAAGATTCAACTCTCTTTCAAATTTCAGAAGTGGGTTTGCATGGGAATGCTAAAAGAAGAAGACCCACCTGCTGCCACAGCAAAGTGCGTCACTGCGGTGATGGTTTACCTGCTACAACAATTCACTGTCGGTGATGTGTTACCTGTAACCGACCTGACCAGGGAATTACTACCCCTGACAAAGCACTATTATGGGTTGCGAATCGCAAGGAAAGAGGGCCCAAATTAAGACATGATTAGTGGAATGCTTAACAGTAACACAGAGCTTGCCACAGATCTAGATGGGTTTTGGGTCCATCTTGGGTCCTTGTTAATCATCTGTCTTTGCTTCAAAGAAGCCTTGTTTTGCTGTTTTGGGTCCTTATCCTTGTTAATTCTCTCTTTTGGCTGAGAAGAAGCCTTGTTTTGCTGTTTTGGGTCCTTACTTAATCCTTGTTAACCCTCTCTTGTGGCTTTCAGGAAGCCTTGTTTTGCTGTTTTACGTAGTGGGTCCTTGTTAAGGCTTGTTTTCCCGTTTGAGACCGCTTGTTAATCATCTGTTTATGCTTCAAAAAAGCTTTGTTGAGCTGTTTAGATCCCATTTGCAACGCCTTTTGGTCCCGTGTGGGGCATGTTATCATGGCCTTCTCCAACACCATGCTAACCCCACCAACAATCCCTCGTGCTGCATTTGTGAAGGAGGATTCTGTTGATTCTTTCAAGGGGTGTACTACCATCCTAGAAGTTGGGATTGCCCTCAAGAGCAGCCTCAAACAACACAGGTTTGCAGGAGTGCTGGACCCACAGACTGGCCCGGATGTTGGTGGCGGGGGCGAGGTCAGCCGGAGGAGATCTGTACAGTGGATAGACAAGCTTGGCAAGGAGCTTGCTGACTTGAGAGAATTTGAACCCAGGTATCTCAATTATCTCCCGTGCATGGCATTTTTGAGAGAGAGAGAGAGAGAGAGAGTCATCTTCTGAGGTCGTGTACGGCCTAGGAGACCCAATCATGCAAATTCACATCCATACAAAATTGGTAAATGAAAGAAAACCTTAGTGTCTTGCTATGTGTTGATGTCTGTCCTGTGAATACTTCCCAGTGATGCGACACTTCCTTTATAAAGGCAGCAATGGCAAATAGTATTCCCCTTTTGTGAAAGAAATGTGTGGATGTCAACACATCCTTAATAATGTGAGGGACCTAGGTGTGTGCGAATGTAGCAACAAGTGGGCATTCTAAAAAAAGGTAAGCTGCTCAATCCAATGGAGCACACTTTTGACTCAAATCAGCCATGCCTAACATCTCAAACGATGAAAGCCTAGTTGGATGTCAGCGACCGCTCAGATTGTACTATGGTGGGGCGGTTCTTCAGAGCTTGTGTGGCGGGTTTATGTATGATGTGTAGTGGTGGTACTTGGATCAGTTTTTCCTTTCCCAAATATTCAAACACTGCCTCTGGAGAAATTCTTGATGCCCAACTGGGTCTTTGGAGGGTTAGTGAGGAAGTGTCGTTATTAATCATCCATTTAAGAGCTTGCCTCTGTGTGTCTTCTGACCTTGCAGATGGCATCAGTTTCATAGCCAAAAATGCAGAATTGCTGTTTCTTTCGAGTTACTGTTTCCATTCCCCATTTCCTAATCTCCTCTTAATATCTCCTAGCCAATGTTTTCCTTCCAAGTTTTGATTATTCCCAAAATTTCTTGCAATCTCTTCCAAATGATGATCCACCCCATGTTTCTCCTCTCTCAACTTTTCCCCTCATTTTTATTCAATTTCACAATTTTGTCTTTCATGTATGCTATATGATGTAAAAGACGTGCCATTTCAAGGACCAAACAATATCTTTGAAATTACAAGACCATCTTGTGCAGAATGTGATTTGATTTTATGATCCCCACGTCCATGTGCATGTGCGTGCATGTGTATGTGTGTGTGTGTGAGAGAGAGAGAGAGAGAGAGAGAGAGAGAGAGAGAATTTTCATGACTCCCTCTCTCGAGGTGCCCAAAAATTAATGGCTGTTCTAGAACAGTTTTATATGCACATCAAACTTATGCTGTAAAAACCTCAAAAGGACCCCTTCCCATTGTAGTCATGTTTTTCAAAATCAGCTGCAAAGGTGCTGAAATACCTTCAAATATCTGGTTATAGAGGTACCTTCAAATTATAGATGGCGGCAAGGTATGATGCCTATGCTGGTGGAATTGGTTGAACACATAATCAAGCTCGAACAAGCACCCCAGCAACATTGTCTATGCTCTAAGATTGCATGGGAATCATAGTTGCATGAAGTGGAAATGGAAACCGCTGATGTCTGTGCAACAGAAACAAGCACTGGATGAAGCTCACTTTCTGGTATGTCAGTAGGAAGACTTGCGACTTATATGTGTATTTTGAAGTTCCCGTTTTTTTGTCAGAGGGCTATTGCCCTAGTGGTTAGCTTGCTTCTGTCCCAAGCGAGGTCATAAGACCCATTTTCTACATCAAAAGTAGGATGGCAGCATGCAGCTTTAAAGCTTGCCACCAAACAGGTTTCCCTTGTCTTGGAGGTGTATTGGAACATCATGGTCATCCAGTAGCCTATGAGAGGTGCAACGCGCCTCTATTCAATTTACTTACTTGCAATGCAAAAAAGTGGCCTCACTTGAAGCAAGGACAGCATTATTATGAAAGCTTTTGCGGTTACTGCCGCCTCAATCTATGCCTTGGCCACTTGGAGCTCTGGTTAACTTTTGATAAAGAGATGCTGCGATGGAGCTGGCCGGTATTGAGACAATCATGTCTGATGGCCATATGGCATATAGTAAGATAACTAACTACTGTTTGGGAATAAGTCAACCCTTGGACAGTGTGTCTGGGGTTGCACCCCTCAAGCTCTCGCTGTGAAGCACTGTCCAACAATGCATGTCACCTTTTTACTTTCATTTGCTTGGGCAATGCTCCCATTGTTTTTTAGCTAGTTGCTTACTGGCAGTGCTGCAGTGCTTACTGTCTCACATTCTATGAGTTCTGATGGTTCAAGGGTTATAGGGCATGGAATGCTAGTATATAGAGAGTGTTGTTTACAAAGGGTGGAAGGTGTTTCTAATTTTGTATTTGTGTTTATAGTGATACAGGTGATCTAGAAGATGAGGAAATGGATCCATTGCAAGTTTGCTCTTGTGTAATTCAGTAACTTCTGCACAAGTGGGTTTTTCATTGGGGCACTTCTAGAGTTATGGAATGTTAGAATTAATCCAGAGCACTTCAAAGGGAAGGTCAAGCCAACCTTGTGAGCTTCCGGGCTCTGCAAGTGCCTGAAAAATATCAAGTGTTTAGCTATGAAGTTAAGACAAAATCTAACTTCATATATAATTGAGTCATAGGCAGTTTTTTTCCACTTTTTTGGGCTCTACATTCTTGCACTTTGGGTTTCACCTATGATGTCAATTGCCATGCAAGAACATTGTGTCCACTCCTTATTAGTGATGCAAGTGATGTTGGGTTTCTGACATGGTAAAAGAGAACAAAATGAGAATTTTGATTTTTAATTATTATTATTGTTAAAAATAGGACTAAACAATACTTGCTTGATTTATGTCTTTAACTTTACATTCCATGCTCTCCTCATCGTTACAACCAGAGGTTTCATATAGGATTGGAGCAACCTTGATTTATTTTCACCTTTCCAATGGTCAAGGCCTCTAGAAAACTCTCTACCCTATCACCCACATCTAGTTGCTCATACAGGGGGTGCAAGGATATTGTATCTTTCTGTCTCGCTTGATTTGCTTAGAGTTCTAAGCTCTACCGTTGGGTGGGTGGAGGGGTGAGCCTGATTCAAACCCGCGTTTCACCGGGTAGAGCTCTGAGCTCTACCGTTGGGCTATTGTCCCCACCCTTGCTTCTTCACACAAGTTACAATAATTGTGCTTGCTTATAGCCTAGAGGAGTTCATTGACTTGGAGTTTGTGGATGACATTGTAGCTTATTTGGCACGTGCTAAGGGTACCTTGTGCAGATTTGCAATTACCATTCATTTTTATTTTTGGTCTTTGGATCAAGGATCAATGGGAGCAAGTCTTGAGGCTAATAAATAGGATTTCCCTTCTAGTTTGAGGAGAGGAAGGGCTCCAGTATGGTAGCCCTTAACATAGAACAAGAATTTATGATGTGTAAACATAGAGTGAAATTAGATTACAAGAATATTATATATGAGTAACTATCAGAATGAATACATAACAATATATAGGAATAGTATATATGAATAAATAACAAAATTTAATATCTAACTAGCAAGTATGGCAATCAACAAGAAGGAATGATAGTAAGTATGACAACACTCTTCTTGATAGATATAAGTCTTGGAGATTCGCGCCACACTAGAGTACACACCAACACAACAATAGATTTGAGGATCACCTAGTATATTGTGAAAGAATTGCTCTGAATGCCTCTCATCATTAGGGCTAAAAACATTAAAAAAAGGGTCGTGTAAGGATTGGATTAACTTTCTTAATTAAAGTGATTTAACTAAAATAGTAGAGATAAATAGTTATATTAAATGCGTCTCTTTTACCTATATTTAGAGGAGAGTGTCTTTAATATGCCATCTATCACGTATTTATAGTCTTTAATTCATCTATCCTTTTGGCGGTCCTCTTATTTACTTTAGTACACGTTTTTTAAAATAAGTTAATTTTAAATATTTGAATACATAACATTCTCTCTTCTATAGAGCATGATGGAAGTTTTTTCCTCTCTTTTCTTTTTTCTCTTCTTGTCATCTCTTGCTTTCTCTTTGGATCATTTTTATTGCTATGTGACGACTCCAAAAGTTGATCTACACTTAAAGAAAAGATACTATATCACGTAGTACTCGACAAAGAATATTGCACTTGGAGAAATATTTATCACAAAGCTCTACATGATGAGGCTGAAGCTCAAAGGCTATGTGCAGAAGGAAAGAAGCATGTAGATTTGTGGGTTTAAGGAGGTCTATATCCGCTTGATCCATCAATTGGTAAGCCTTCATCATTTAGCACCTTGTATGATCTTGTTCGATTCATTGGGAATGGTAGAGAAGATTTATTTGGATATTGCTCAAGATTGAATAATGAAGCTATATTTTCAAGCAAACTATGCTTGGTGTGTACAAGCAATCTATTAATGGATTAGAAGATATCATGATCTCACGAACTCAACGTGTAAATGAGTTGGAAAGGCTACTTCAGTCATCTAAGAAAGAGGTAACAACGCTTACACAAACTAACAAAAAATTGGAGGAACATGCACTCTAAAAAACTCAACTAAAAAGCATTCCTTTTGGGTTAAGAGTAAGATCTAGACAGTTTAAAAGTGTTACATGCCTAGCCGTACATGGCGGTGCTAAGAAGAAATGGATGAGGCTTGCTCGAAGTTACATGAAAAGTGTGGGAGGTTTCTGCTTGGATAATCCTCTAGATATAATTTCTATGATCAGATATTCTATAAAAAATAATAACATGATTGAAATGCTGAAGCTCTCGCAGTGTGTAGGGCTTCGAAGGAAGGTAGTCAAGGAAGTTTGCAATGACTTTCATGACTTGGTCAAGCCTGATGAGGTGGTGGAGGCTGTTTCAATAAGTAGAAAGGGATACAGATCCATATCAAAGCTACTAATCCAAGGTATGAAACCTCATCGTCTTTGTGTGTTCACCTTACCCCGACCACATATCATAGCCATGGCACGACACTAACAAAATTTGGCTATTATAGGTGAATACAAACACATTGACGTTTTAATGACTGTAGAGAAGCAAAAAAAAAAAAAGAAATCAATATTGAACTACGGCATATATAATAACATATTTGCATATGTTAGAAGGGTCCAATCAGCCATGGTGAAGTTCTATCAGTATACAATATAGGATTGTGAGGGTAATCTTATTTTGGTTATCAAGCTTGATGAGACACAAATTCTCAAATATCAAAAAATGGAAAGAATCAGTATAGGACTGATGAACAAAGCTTTAAATTATGCCCAAGGTAAGGAAGACCAGCCATTATATAGCGCACAGTCAGAGAGATGGAACTATGGTACTTAGGGGCAGCTGTGCAGTACCAGATGACAGTCATGATACTCTCATGGCACATGAGTGTCAACTTGAAAGCATTGAAGTGCATGTATGAAGTGTGTGGTGGTCCTATATGTGAAAACCCATGTCTCTATTGAATGGCAGGAATGAAAAGTCCGGATTGGTACAACCCTACAATGGAGGATTATACAAAGCCTCCATCCAGGGACAAGACAAAGCAAGTAACTGGTGATAAAGATTAGACCAAGGCTAAAGGAAAATCAAAGACTAGGAACAAGGGAAAGTCAACAAAAATAGCCAAATTCAAGGATGAACCATGCATTGTGTGTCTGAGGATCCTAATTGGGATCCCAAGAGAGAGTTCACATTTGTAGTTTACATGTAGAAATTAGAATACTGGATAAGCTATTAAAGCTTAATCTTGACTATGCTCATTCCATTTTGCCATCAAAGCTATCTGATGCATGTTTAGAGCAATGTGAGATTTTACTCTCTAGCATGGGCTTTCATGGTGGACATGTGCAACTTGAAAAGGATGACAAGAAATTAGGTACCATTGCTGATGTTCTGGTAGATGTGTCAATGAGAGGAGCCAAAGATAAGTGGTTCTTGTCAAACTATGAAAACAAACAAGTTACAGTAGTATGGGAATGTTGGAATTCTCTATGCGAGCACATACCTAACCAAGCTAGTGATCCAAGGATGAAAAAGCTTTGTATGAGGGTCTGGATAGAGCTTGATAATTTTATAAAACTCTTATGAAAGCAAACAACTGAAGACAATTACACAAGTCAGTTTGAAACAGCAATCAAGATGCTTGTGGAAACAATTGTAGCTGCTTGGGGGGAAACAAGGACATAACCTTCTACCTACTAAGAGTTTTTGCTTCATGTAATTTGTACATTGACTAATTAATATGATATAAAATGATTATTAATATGTTTTTTTATATGTGAAGCATATTTTGTTTGCACATGGCCCATACTTTGTGAGGAACCAAGAACCTCTTGCTGCATGGAATACCCAAGGCATGGAAAAATCACACTATGCCGTACGTATCAACTATTTTCATACAACTCAACATGGTGGTGGAAAAACAAAACCAAATGCATTATGAGAACTTTTCAACACATTCTACTGAAGGCAAATGCAACGATACAATGAAATTCTTAAAAATTAGGTTAGTTCATACAACACAAAAACAGTCACTGTTATTAACATCAATATATTATAAATAATCATCATGCT
Organism: Cibotium barometz; assembly: GCF_041138505.1. Taxonomy (NCBI): domain Eukaryota; kingdom Viridiplantae; phylum Streptophyta; class Polypodiopsida; order Cyatheales; family Cibotiaceae; genus Cibotium; species Cibotium barometz. The sequence goes on from NC_141098.1 coordinate 23,223,763, forward strand.
AAATAAACTGTATCTTTATGCAGGATGGTGATTGAGAAGGGGAAAAAGTCAAAGTGACACAAATTGTAATAAAAATTATTCTCAATACAAGTGGAAAAAGACTTAAAAAAGTCTTCTTCTTTTTCACTTCAACTGTTTTCTTCCTCAAAGAGACTCCCTTCCTTTTCAAGGATTTCTTTGGGTAGCTGTTGACCCTTATCTTCGGATAACTGCTTAGCCTCGTCTTCTTTGGGTAGTTTGCCTATATATCTTAATAGCTTTTTGTGTTGATAGCCTCCAAGAGAATGGGAATTCAAATCAGGAACTACCTTCGTATACACCGCATAACACAAAAAATACCTTGCCCTCGATGCCCACAGTCCTGGTGCATATCTAAAAATATGAATTGCTTTCTCCTTCTCTATATTAGCATTATCTTTTCTACATTGTGTTGTATCCTTCCATATCCTAAGTATGTTTACAAAACCTTTAAGGCCATCAATGGAATGAGTGGATCATTTGAATATTTTGCATGGTAAATGATCAGGACGCCTGGAGGTATCCTTGATGAATTTTCAGTGCTTGATACAAAAGTAGTAGGTGACAATTTCATAAGTGTATCTAAGGCTATAGAAATATATATTAAAAATTTTGAAGAAGAAGAAGACACTCTTCCCATAGAGGAAGAATTTGAAGCTATTCAAGACAGCATGGGAATCTCTAATATGGGAAGAGAGCAACCAAGGATTCCATGCTCAGAAGAAGAGATGCCTCCATAAGGTTCAATTGACTTGTGGGAGGATAGGCGACTTGTTGACGACGATGAGAACAAAAAGATATTTATATGAATAAACACACAACATTTTTTTAAAGATTTTTATTGTTGTTGTAAAGTAAGTTTCTTCTTTGTTTACAGCTTGAGATAGCAGACGAAGATGGATTTGTCGATCGAGGTGGAGTTAAATGAATTTTTGTTGGCAAAGACTCGGCCCTCACTATATTTCATGGCATCTGGATATAAAAGATCTGAAGCAACTTGACATCCATCTACAATTAAACCAATACAATAGTCCTCCCTTATATTCAACAGCTTTTGAATATATGTTAGTAATACAAAACTCTTATTGTCCTTTAGTGGGAAGGATGGTAGGCATGGGAGAAGTATCTCCTTCTCTGAATCCTTTATAGAAACATCATTTTCCTCTGGAAGAATCAAACTTGCCTTAAAATCTATAGCATCAAAATCCCTGCTCATTATTGCTTCTTGCTCTTTCTCCACAAGCGTTTCTACATCCTCAGTTTCTTCTTGATTTTTAATTTCTCCTAGAAATGCTATAGGTTGGACACTGGAACTCTCCAGGCTATTCCTTTTAGCATATTCAATTCTTGATTGTACATGAAGATAGAAAAGAAAAGCTACATGATGCTGAAGAAGCTTACATTTACTACTATGTAATGAGCAATGCTCCATAGTGAGCTTCACATGGTCAAGAAGTATGTCATACTTTTTTTGTAATCTGCCCTTTTCTGAAAGTGTCTTTGATAGCATGCTAAGATGATCAAACCTGACACCCTCAATAAGAATTCTGATATCATTGGTCAATGCACAGAAAGCTTGCATATCCTCTTCATAATATTCCTTGAAGTGATCAATCACTGAACTCACTTCAAATCTGACATTGAAAGATTCCCTATAGCAATCAAACAAACTTTCTACAAGCTTAGAAAGTCAAAGAGTCTCTCTGTTAGTGTTTCTTCTATCACAGGATCACCTTCATCACCTGAAGCCATCTCTTTGTAGTTAAGAGATATCACTAGCTAAGGGTTTTACAACCAAGAAGAAATTGAGAGGCTTGGGGGCAGCTGGAGGAAGCTATGTTATGCAACAAAAAGAAACTGTGAGGAAGCAGGATTATACAACACAAAATTCTAGGGTCTAGAAAAACAATGCGATATGGGCAATCCAATTTGGTTCAGATTGATCTACTCGCGTTGTTTTTCCACTCTGTTATATCAGCAAGATGATGGGGCTATATCAGGGAGATAAGGGGCACCACAAGGTCCTGGGGGCAGCTCAGTGACTGTACTATTTTTTCTAAAAGCACCTAAGCTCTGATACCATATAAGAATATAACACAACGCAGCTTAGATGACAATCTAGACAAAATCTGGATGGAGGAAGTACTAAGTGTAGAGGGTGTGGATACTCACAAGAATTGGATACCTTAGATTATATAGTGTTGCAAAGTAGTGTGGTATAGACATGTATACAATGCGGCAATTATGCGACGTAGACACGGTTATCACCACCCTCAAAACGCGGCCAACCAACCACCACCATGTAAGAATATGGCAGAGCAAAAAAAGATACAACAAGAGAAAGTACACTAGACAATGCAATAGAGAGAATGGAGAGAATTTTAAAATTTTGATTATACTAAACAAGATATAGGTACAATATGATGGTGTTGTCCACCCATGTGCTCTAGTGTAGGGCTTAGATGGTGATCTAGATAGACTTTGGATGGAGGGCGTACTAAGAGTATAAGGAATGTATGCCCACAAGCATTGGTGGATGCCTTTGCTTGTGCGCCAACTATGTCCATTTATAGTGCTGCACATGTAGTGCGGTGGGACGCATCCAAGACGTGGGCGACTATGCTACATTGAGGTGACTCACTGCCTGCATATTCATAACGCGTCCCAACTGCCCACTGCCCACTGCCCACTGCCCACTAATGATGATGAACTTAGTATCTTAGGGAGTCCCTATACCTTTTCACCGGACCCAGCTAATGCTTATACCTCTCATCAGCTCCTAACCATCACACGATCACAATTATGACCCCTTCCAGCATCTAAGTTGGGTTCCCACTAAAGATATGTGCACCAATGGGTTCTCCTCATAATGGGGGCCATACAAATGTGCACCATACATCAATGTGAGATACATGCTGAGAGCCGAGCATTGAACATATACTAACACACCACCCACTAATAATGAACCCATATTATTGGGCAAGAGCTCCTAGACCCTTGCTAAGGGGCATAAGACCCCCCCACCAAGGTGCTTCCCTGGCCCCAACTAATGCTTACACCCCTGACCATCTCCTAACCATCAATGGTCACAATAATGGCCCCATCGGCATCTAAGCCAAGGTTTTCCACCAAAGACACATGCACCAATTGCTTCTCTTCATAATGGGGGCCTTTACAAATGTGCACTAAACATAGATGTGAAATACATGCTGACAAGTGGGCATTGAGTGCATATTAACATGTACTCCATAAATTACAAATATAGAGGACCCCTAGATACTCGGCTAAATGGCTAGTAATACTAGTGATTAAAGCTTAACCAAGTAATGAAGTTTTGGTGTGGCTAGGTAGTGGTAATAAAAGCTACACAACGCAAGAAAAGAAACTCTAAAAGATTAGTAGTAGAAGCTTTAAAGGTTAGCTATAGCAACACGAAATCTAGCAATTCACAAGAAACGCTCATTTTATCTTGCTTTAATCTCAAACATTTGGCATAATTAATTAAAACTTTAGATATCATGTGTTTGTTAACCCAATTCTAGGATTAACAAGATCTACCACCATTATCTTACATGGTTCTGCTTCTACTTCTAACCATGCCACCATCAAGTAGGGTAAAAAATACGACACCTTCAACAATGTGTAAGTGTAGTTGGGTGGGTGAATATGTTCTCTATAAAAACCCATAAATTTAGAAAATTGGGAGAATCTTTTGAAATTCTTATACAAAATTGTAGTGCCTAGTGCATTTTTGGTGAATTTTTCATCATTTCCTCTAAAAAATAGAAAATAATTGGGCGAATAATTTTTTGAATGATTGGAATAAAATAGCTCAGAAGTTTTGAGAACCCTAAAAATAGCCATTGGGATATAAATATCCCCTATTTGTTTCCCAGCCATGAGGACAATAAGTGTGCAACTTGGGAACATCACACCACTGAATGTCTTGACACGCACGCATGCAAGTGAAACAAGTAGATAAAGGGAAAAACCCAAGAGGTGTTACAACCTCTAATACTGGGAGAAGAAGAAGAGTGAAAAAGGTGGGCAAGGGTGATACCATGATCATAATTCAGGATGGATCCGAAGAAGATACCATTGACACCGGATCCACCCAATCAAAGGAAGGAGACAACCAAGTGTCGAAACAAAATGAGCATACCCAAATAACTACTAGGGAGAGACCAGCAATCCCTAAGGGGATTGGAGAATATCCAAATGCTGAAGAATTAAATAAGGAAGCTTGAGGAAGCTAAGGCCCTTGTTGTTGAAGAATGTGAATGCAGTCATGAAGCCAAATTGAGGTCTAACATGGCTAGGAATACAGTGTATCCAAGAAATAAGAGCTGTTAAAGGAAAGGAGATTAGATGTGCCTACTCCAATTCCAGAAGAGTCCGACGAAGGGACTTACTAGAAAGAATGTTTGAGGAAGAAGATCAAGATTTGTCAATCCATTCATCCCTATCTAGGATTGAATACGCAACAAACATGTGGAAGGAGCCCTCAGTTGTTGCTAGAGAACCTAGAGACATAGGCAGTCTTGCAGTAATACTATCCACAACTGTTAAAATGCTACTGGGACCATTGTTATGCAACACGTCGGCATTGAGGGCTGATGCCAAGGACTGGGTAGAGGGAAGATTGAACCCAACGTCTACTATAGAGGAGATCCAATCACCTCTGGCAGAGAAAAACCTAGTGCATAAGGAGGGGGGAGCACCTAGATTTGTCAAAATACATGTCAACCAATTGGGCTGGTATTATGAGAGCGATGATATAAATGCCACAATTCCAATCCACCATAACGGGTACCAAGCACTGGCTATCCTGGATGGAGGTGCATGTGTGAGCATTATTACCAAATGATGTTGGGAAAACTGGGGAAAACCAAAATTGGAAAGAGAAAATCTAATCGTCAAGATGGCAGATGGAACATCCTCAAGACAATGGGGCTGTTGAAAAACGTTAGGCTTAAGGTCTTTTTGTTCCACTACCATCATACATTTGTTGTAATGGACTTCCTACACTAGTCGGATTCATATGACATTATCTTGGGTAGACCCTTCATAAGGGAAGCCAAATTGGTGCATGATTGGGTGTTAGATCAAGTGTATGTTTGAAAGGATTCACAGATTCTGAAAATTGATCTACATATGTGGAAGGTACACCCCATGGAAGGAAAATTGTTTGAAAATGATTTGGTCACCCACAGAATGAACCACATTCTTACTAGTCTGTCAACCAGTTGAGGAGAATTCATGGGAAGAGGAAGAGACCGAAATGTACGCATCTCCTCCACCTCTAGACTTTAGTTAAAACTAGATGCATGTGCTTGCCACTATAGATGTGTTGCCCCCCAAAGGAACCCAGTATGTTAAATCAGGAAACATTCCCACCACCTTAGTGCACATGGTAGATGTGCAACCAAGAGAAGAAGACACAGAGGATGAAGCCTCTAGCATAGAAGGGTCTAGATTGCAAGGCTGCAACATCACCCAATGCCTCAAGAGATGGCAAAAACAAAAGAGGTACACGAGGAGTTTTCTAAGAACTGGGTTGAGGAGTTGAGTAAGAAAACCCTAGAAGGAAAACAAGAGGAGAAGATTACGCCTCAAGAGCCAGAAATGCCTTAACTCACTAAGGCAAGATGTAGAAAACAAAATAAGTCTCTGGCTGAAGACGAGTGCAAGGCAAAGAAGGTGATGGCTCGGGCAGAGAATGATGAAGATGACAAGCTAGTCCTGCTCTAAGTGTCGGACCATTTTAAAACATACACCATCGACGAATGAAAAGTGGTCCAATTAATGGCTAAAAGAGGAAAAGAAGATGGCCAATCCACATCTTACAATGGCCCAACAGAAGTTAAGGAGGTTGATATTGTAGAGCCAGGGGAGGATACCAAACCTGTCTACATTGCTAAGGACTTAACTGTCATTGTTTCATGGAAACCCATTTTTTCACGCGCCTAAATTTTTCACGCCTAACCTTTTCACAGAAACCCATTTTTTCACGCCTAACTTCTTCACACCTAACCTTTTCATGCCTAAACTTTTCACATAAACTCATGGTTTCACGGAAACTAATTTTTTCACGCCTAACATTTTCACGCCTAACCTTGTCATGCTTAACATTTTCACACCTAAACTTTTCACGGCCTGCAGATTCATGAAGCCACTCTAACCCTGCACCTTCACACCATAGCCTTCACCTGTCTATTAACACACCCCATCATTGCTCCTACACTAACAAACTCCTCAATTCAACAAACCAATTACCCTTTTTTTTAAAGGAAAAAAAAAGAAAAAGAAAAGAAAAGATGATATCAACCCCACCAGTCGGTAGACTGATGCGATGACTCATGTACAGATGTCGGCCTCAGAGTCAAAAGCTCTCAAGACCCTAGCTACGACTCAAGCCAACACCACTGGATCCCCAGCAAGTCAGCAAAAGCGGCCAGTGCGGGGCCCAAAGTTGAACTTTTTGGGCCCGTATGCCCAAGCCTTCAATGGGGCCATCATCAGCAAAGAAGCTCTCATGGCCCATGCAAAGGTAGCCCTCCATTACCATAGCCGAGAATGCCTCCAAATTCTAGAGGAGGTCAAAGTCAAGGCAAAGGACAAGGTTAGTTTGGGGAAGATGGCACAAATACTCCCAAGAAGTATCGACACAAAACTCTGCCAGAATACCTCAAGACCTACGATAAGGGCACCAAAAGGGGAACCATCACCAAAGCTAACGGCACTTCCAAGCAACTCCTCATCACAGAAGATCTCATATGGGATGCTCTGCAACTTTCGCCCGCAGTCAATGTGAGACCCCTCTGCCCCCTCCGCGCACCGAATTCCTGGTTGGTAGCAGCGGAAGTAGCTTCCTCTTGTGCGGGACAGGGTTTCCCACTCGGGGCGTTCGCCCTCGAATGTCTGGGTACGAGACTAAGCTACTAAGTCACAGAGATTAGAGGAGGAAATGGCCTAGGAAATCCTCACATACCAAGAGGCATTACACTCTTGCAATGGAAGGGGCCCCTGCAACAAGTTACTCTTCGACAAGCCCAGCTCAACTAATATTTACAGATCTATCTCCCCTCAAAGAATCAACTCTGGCAGACACGCCAACAGAGATAATGCCCGAACAAGCAGCACCACTACATAGGCTGAGGAAAGACAAGGCGTTGAGGTGGCCACAACTCTAGTACAAGAAACAGAGGCCCCAATTAACACAAGCAAAAGACAACAAAGTCCAGAGCCATCCAGTCCAAGCAGCAAGAGAAGACGGTTGGAAGATGAAGTAAGAATACCATAGCTCGCCTCCTTGCAGAACATAGACTATCAACAATTCTTGCACAACAATTCTTGCAAGAGACCATGGAAGGACTAGATGAGTTACTCAACCAACCATAGATTGGGCTGGGAGAAGAAGCAAGCACAAGTGCAACCTGGGAGCAATAATAGAAGGTCTGGCGGTGCCACCTCCTGAGACAACGCACATGCTCCACGACCGTAACGCTGCCCTCTAGAAATAGGTAAATGATGCATCCAAACAAGTGCAAAAATTAAAAGACAACTTGGAAGCAGCTGAAGCTACCCATAAGGATGTCATCATAAAGATCTTGAAGGCCATGGAGGAGCAAGAGAAAAGGTATAATGCCCTGAAGGGCAATAACATGGTCCTCAGCCAAACAATCGTGCAAAGAATCAAGGAAAATGTGGACCTCAATGCAAAATTAGAACAAGCTAAGGAGCAGCTTCAGAAAGAGGTCACCCACACAAAAGAGCTCACTACACTTCATGCACACCATATATAGGAGCTCCAAACCAATGCTAGGGCCAAAGAAGAAGATTTGCATGCCAAATCCAACAACTAACAGCATAGCTAAAGTCAGAGGAGGAAAGGGCAACCCATTTATAGCACGAAACGGAACAAACAAACAAGGTCCATACATAAAAGATTAGAATACTTAATGAAACAATAAGTGCAAGCCATAACGAAATACAAAGAAAAGAGTTGGCACATCAAGAGGAAATGGCGCAACTTACACAACTACACAACACTTAGAGGCTAGCTGCCTAAAGGCTCCAGTAAATCACCGAAGCTCAGGAAAGAGAAGCAACGGCTAGGCGGGCCTAAGAAGACGCGACCAGAAGATTCAAGGAATTAGATGCTACAAGGATGGTCCAAGAAATGGCAATTTCAAACCTCCTTATTAGCAACATTGACTCTCGCCCCTACAAGAGTTCGAGCGTCGCTGGTGGTCCAAGATAGAAGTCAACAGCCAGAGCCTAACGATGATCTCCACCTCCTCCTTAAGTGCGCCTCCAAGTTGGGTCCGCTGTAGTAACTCCTCGGGCCTCTCCTCAAACTCCTACCTTGTTTTTGTCTACACTAACACTCTCTCTACTTCAGTATGACATAAATCTATTTGAAGATATAGGCCTAGGAGAACTAACCCTAATTAATCAAAATACTAAAAGAGATGCTGATCCTACCATAATAATGGAAGTTTTGCGGGGAGACTTAGTACTAACTAATCCACAAGATATCTTCTTCTACCCTTTACATCCTCCTATAGTACTAAACCTACGTAGTTGGTGTCGCATTCTCCAAAATTTTGGACAACAGTGTTGAAAAATTAGATCTGTTTTTCCCAGATGACATTCCTAAGAAGCCCGCCAACTATGAGGTAGTAGCACATAGTTACCAATGGATTATTAGTCATCATGGGTGGCTAGAAGTATATAACACTCACCAGCATCTAAATTTATGTGAGTCCACTTTATAACATCCTTTTGGCATTCTAAAACTCTACTCTAATATCTACAAGCACTTAGAAGCCAACAAATGTACAATACAATTTTGATGCTACCCACATTGAATATCCCACTATCAATTCCGAAGAAATTAAAGACTTACAAGAATTTAGTAAGTCTCATAAGCCTAGCCACCCACCCCCTAGCACAAGTCAGGGTCAAGAAGAATCCTCTTCTTCATTTTCAAAATCAACTTATCCTGTCTATTCTAATGTCGTCTACTAGTAAGCTACTTAACCCATATCCTAACATGCCACTTACTAACACATCTCAAGGTGACTGCATTTTCTCAACCTTCAATCCTTCAGAGATAGATTTTCCCACTAACCCTCTCGCCTCCGAGGAGATACTGGAACCTCACCCATCTCCACCACCACGGCACTCTCAAGAGGTACGAAATCCTATCCCACAAGATAATATTGAGACATTTTTACTGATGACACTTTTTGGAATCTTTATCAGGTGCAGAGTATGAGGGTTTCATTCGTGCTGGTAGCCCTCTTTTGAAGCCAAAGTTAATGTTCAAAGTCCTTATACAGATACCCTCTTTGAGCTCCACGCCTTGAATTAGAAGAACTCCTTCCATTGGCTAGAGAGGGTACATTATGGGCAAATGTGGCAAGGCACACAAAGTTGGAAAACCCCCAGTTAGTTGATCAACTAGAAATATAGGTCATTACATTCATGATCAGCTACTACTCATTCTGAAGGTGGAGGAAAGCACACCCTGTGCATACAAGAGGCAGCTATGCCACCATAGTAACCAATGAAGGGCAACCCAGATTGGAAGACTTTGGCATACAACCAAACTAGTGGAAGGAGTACTTGGCAATCCCAGAATACAGCCAAGTCCATATGGGCATGCCACCAACACTACGGGTGGATCCTTTATACATGCCAGTTAAAAGAAGATGGACATCGCTGGAATTTCAGGAAACCAAAAGGCGTGACTCACATGTTTGCTACAACTTTCCAATTTTCATACCAACAACATTTGCAAACATACAGGAGCAAAGACAGTAAATGCTTACATGGATATGGGCATGGCGCAGAATTCCAAACCCCGCAATTGTGGCTAGCATTAGATTTTTAAGGTTGGTGGTGGTGCTGATAGACCAACACAAGGAGCCCTACGATGGATATGAAGCAGAACACTTGAAGTTCGTCGACATGAACCAAGGGCCATTTGACAGGGGTATCATGCTTTACTACCATCGACTGTGATGTCTTCCAGGAGGCTACATGCATATAACATTCAAAGATACAAGATTTTGGATATCCCACTTAGCATTCCGACGCACACTCAAAAAGCTCTAATCCAGAAGGAACTTCTACCAACATGAGTTTGGTGAGCAGGTCTTTAGACCTCGGTAACAGGTTCTGCTCGACAGAACCTACATTAGGAAAGGGGGGATGTTAATCCTATTTTGGATTAACAAACATGATCATCCAATTGAGGACATTAATAAGTGTCATGAAACGACACTATAAAAGTTATACATTATGAGATATTGGCCACCCAAGGCCTAGGAAGTAAGTTTTGGGCGCCCAAGTGTGAATAAGGGCCAAATGTATATAAGGCATTTTCTCATAATGAAAAGACACAATCCCCTTTGTGCTATAGAGAGCTCTTCCTTGTGTCTTGAGAGAGAGAGAGAGAGAGAGAGAGAGAGAGAGAGAGAGAGAGAGAGAGAGAGAGCATTCGAGCATTGTTCCTTTTCTTTGCTTGTGTGATTCATGCTTGTGTGGAAGAGAGAGAGAGAGAGAGTGATTGCCTTATGCAACGGTGCGAGTGACTCTATGGTGACAGAGTGGAGGTTGAGCTTGGAGGTTAGAGATTAACAAGCGAGCTTGGAGGCCTCAAGGGACTCAAGTTCGAAGCATTGGTAAGTGCCCTACAACAGTTGTGATCTATTGCTCATCCTTTAGGTGAATGTGTTGAGTTCCCTCTTGGAGATGTGGTAGCCCATAACAGTGATGGCATACAACATCTCTCGACAAACCTTGTACATTAGCTTAGAGTACATACGATGGAAAAAGAGTAGAGGGACTTGGATGCCATTGGATTCAGAGGAAAAACTAGTGCAGTATGACCTAACAATCAACTTGAGTGATGATGACAATAGAACCGTCCCTATAAATACAAAATGGACATTAAGGGATGTGCATACATCCTTGGAATTTCTATTAGATGCCACACCATCAGACTACAAATTTAAGATAGATGGTATGATGGTGGGAAGAAGATTTGAAAATACTTTTAGTTGCATGAAATGTTTGCCCCCTGTAATCCTTAAGTTTTCTTAATACAATATAATTTTGCACCCATCTATCTCGTCTTGTCGATTCATTTTGTAAAATAGTTATTCAACATTATTAAGACAAGATGAATAATGTAAAATAAGAAACAATATATTTATTACAATGGTAGTATCTATACAAATTGGTTGGTTACAATGTATGAGAACAGAAAACTATCTACTTTAGAGGGTCAGTGTCCATAGAAGCCTTGGCCTCTTCGCCTTCCTTGGTCGGCTTAGAATCCGATTTCTTAGACGATTTCTTTGACTTGGCATCTTTTTCCTTAGATTGTTTTTGTTTTCGCGAAGTCTTTCCCTTCTCCGCGTCTGTTGTTTTCTTCTTCCCGATGGCGTACAAAAAATGAACTATGCAAGTATTAATGCACACATGCTAGTATCCACATGTGTGAGTATTAATCCACACGTGTGATCGCACGTCGACACGTGTGGCCTCGCACGTGTGGATGGGTGGCGATGCCACGTGGCATCCGTACTATTCCCACGTGGCATCGTGCGCTTATAAACAACTTGTTAATTTTAAAAGAAATCGCCTTTGAACTGCATGAGCGCCCTATGCCTCCAAGAAGCTGCCCGTTTGCCAGTCTCTCCCCTGCCCTTGCCCTTTGCCCTTTGTGCTTGTCCAATAAGCTACCCTTGCCCTTTGCCTGGCTCCCTGTGCTACCCAACACCCCACCTACCCCTTAGCCCCTTGAGTTGCTGCATTTTTGTGAGATTCCCCATCTGCCAAACTAGGAAAGACAACGTGATATCATCGATCTTTTGACACCGGATCGCTACCCTCACGTTGTCTTTCCATGTTATGCTATGCTCATTCTAGTCCTCCTTTGAGCTCATTGTGATGCTTCCCCTTCTTCCCTTGTCTTAACCCCGACCTATAGCCTTATCTGCAGGGTCGCAACTAGCAAGGCCATACTTGTGTTGTCTTTGTGTCAACAAGGTGCAAAGCTAGGATCTCCTCTACTCCTTGCATAGCAGGCAATCAGGGCACACATCGTTGAATCTTCTCTCTGCTCCTGACTAGCCTTTCTTTGTTTTGCTATCTATCTTTTCGTTGTGTTATATTCTTATATGGTATCAGAGCTTAGGTGCTTTTAGAAAAAATAGTACATAAATTCTAGCCTTTCTTTGCATAGATTACTAGGAGTGATGGCTTCTACCTCGGTTGGGTGCTGCTAGTTGCTACATAAGTCCTACGCATTCATCCCCACTAGCCTTCAAAATAGGTAAGCTTTATGGGACAAACTACACTCTTTAGAAATTAAAAATCAATGTCATTCTAGACTCTTATGAGCTTTTAGAAACTATTTTGGGAACGGATGCAGAACCAGTGGGAACTCTTAACCCTAACAATAGCGCAAACATACTTCCACCATGCTACACTTCGTTGGGCATGGAAGAGGTGCAATACTAATGCACTTATTGCCATTATCACTAGCATAAGGGATTTTGTTCTTGCTCTGGTTCAACACAACTGAGGCATCATAGCAGGCCTGGACCATATTGAGGAATCAATATGAGACCCGAAATCAAACCAAGATTCAGAACCTGGAGAATCAGCTTGCTGTGCTGAGAAGCTTGTTGAAGGAGAAGCTGTTGAAGCATTTATCACACGGATAAAAAATCTACAAGATCAAATGGCTGTTGTGGGGATTACAAAGACCACTAAGGAACTAGCTCGAAGGTGCATCTAAATTATTTCATAAAAGTACGATGTCTTAGTTACGACACTAAAAACTTAGGTTAAAGTACCACCTCTATCATTTGTAGTGCTATGTTGTATGAGGAGGAGATGCATTTGAAGATCTGTGCGGATGGGCGGTGATGATGCATTTTTGGCCAATGCTAAAGGCAAAGGTGCGGCATCTTCTGATGAAAATAAGAAGAAGAAACCAAAGAAGAAGAAGTTTCAAGGGAGCTGCTATTACATGCTATCAAAGAATTTAGAAAGAAGCAAGCTGACGAGAAGAATAGCATCTTGAAGTCTTCATGGAAGGGAAATGAATCAATTAACAATGCCGAATTGACCTTAAACTTTGGATCACCATTATAGAGGTATGCTCCTCTGCTCAAGCTCTAGTTGTTGATGATTCATGGATTTTGGATAGTGGAGCATCCCAACATATGACCAGTAAAATGGGTTGCTATAGTTCCTAGAAGCCTCTACATGAACCCATCAATGTTGTTGTTGGGAATAATGATAAATGTCCACCCAAAGGGTCTAGAACCATCTCGTTTGTGGCAACTTCAGGTAAAGAGAAGAAGCTATTAAATGTGGTCTATGTACCTCAAATAAAGAGAGACAACCTACTATCAGTTGGTTTTTGTTGCACAATGACAGATAGTGGGCTTGAAGTATGCTTCAAGAGAAAATTGAAACAAAAATTCAAGATGCTACTAGCAAGTTAGTTAGTTTGTCGACAAACGAGTAAGGCACAATAATTTGTATGAGCTGATACCCATACAGAGCGATTCTAGATAAGAGCATGAGCAGGCTCTTTGGCATGAGCGATTTGGTCATATCGGATTTACAATGCTGAAGGAGATGTAGAAAAAGGGAATAGTAGCTAATTTTCTTGCATTTCCAAAATTGCAGAAACCATGTGAGGCTTTCATGATGGGCAAGAAACAGTGCAAGGCATTTCCACAAGATAGTAACAATAAGGTAAAGACTCCTCTAGTGTGCTGGTACATACTGATCCCTGTGGTAAGATGCCTACTACTGCATTGGGGGGATCTTCTTACTTTATATCTCGTTAGTCGATGATTACATAGGCAAATGTGGTTTTATTTCCTTTGGGATAAGGTTAAATATTTTGGCAAGTTTAAACAATGGCATTGGGGGGATCTTCTTACTTTATGCTATCGGTCGATGATTACAATAGGCAGATAAGGGTTCATTTCCTTTGGGATAAGGTTGAAGCTTTTGGCAAGTTTAAACAGTGGCCTAAGCTTATGGAGAATGAGACAAGAAAGAAGGTGAAAAAGTTCTGTATACAAATCAAGGAGAAGAATTCCTTTCAACAAAATTTGATAGCTACTACAAGGAGAATGGCTTTAAATGCCAACTCACAAAGTGCTCACACACCTCAGCAGCAAAACGCTATTGTAGAACATCGTAATTGGATTGTCGAGGAGATGGCTCGATGCATGCCAAAAGGGAAAGGGTTACAAGACACTTTTTGGGTAGAATCAGTAAGCACAACAGTTCACATCCTTAATTAGAGCTACACAAAGCCGCTCAAGGGCATCACACCGCAAGAGGCCTACTATGGTAAAAAACCTTCAGCCTCTTATTTCAGAACATTGGCTGTGAATGTTATGTGCATATACTAGATGCATCTAGAAAGAAGCTTGATGCCAAAAGCAAGAAGTGTATCTTTCTTGGGGATATAGTCAAGAGTCAAAGACTTATCGACTCTATGATCCAGAGGTGAAGAAGATAATCATCAACCGAGATGTGGTGTTAGTGGAGCAGCCACACTTAGAGGAGGAGATAGGTCCATCTACTCTATCATCAGCCGAAGAAATAATCCAATATGAGCCCAACCCACAAGCCACTAGATTTGCTCTTAAGGAGGAGGAGTTTTCAAAGAACGAATACTCACACACCACACGAGCTTGCTATGCTACACCACATGGAAACCCACTTCCAAAGTGGGCACAACAACTCTTTAATGAGCACAGCCCAGTACTTAAGATGCCAAAATCTTCAGCGGCCCACATAGATCAAGGAGACTAGAGGAGCAAAGAAGAGCATTTGATTTCATTTTCAACATGGCCTTGATGGTGGCTGAGATAATGGGAACAGTGAAGGAGCCAACCACCTTGGATGAAGCCTTAGCACATCCAAAGTGGAAAGCCGTGATGCAGTATGAGTATGACAATATCATAAAGAACAGTATGAGTATGAGTATGACAATATCATAAAGAACAACACCTACTGGGAGCTAGTTGATCGACCGCCAAACCAGAAAGGTATTTGGTACAAAATGGGTTTTGAAAGCTAAGTATAAGGTCGTTTGGAAAGCTAAGTATAAAGTCGATGGCTCACTTGAAAAATACAAAGCTAGGTCAGTTGCACAGGGATTTTCACAAGTGGAGGGTTTTGATTTTGCTCAAACCTTTTCTCCCATAGCTCACATCACGTATATCAGGGCAGTACTTGCCTCAGTTGCTCCGATACCTCACATGACAACTATCAAGGCAATAGTTGCCTTAGCTAAGCTATTTAGCCAAGGTGATACTTACCTTGGTTAAATAGTGTGGTTAGCTTTATTAAATCAGTATTTCTAAAAGAACCTCTCAAAGGAGGAGGTATATGTAGCTCAACCACCAGGTTTTGAGATGCTCAGATTAGAAGACAAAGTTTGTAGGCTAAAGAAGGCATTGTACAGGCTAAAATAGTCCCCAAGGGCATGGTCTCATAGGATAGACCAATTTTTTAAAAAGATTGGGTTAACTAGAAGTGCTTCTAATGTTAACTTATATGTTCTAAGAAGGCATGACAAGATTTCTTTGATTGTATCTATAGTAGATGACTCAAAAATCACAGGTGACAGTGAAGAAATGATCGAAGAGACAATGGATATGCTAAGCAGTGAGTTTGAGAGATGACAGACTTGGGTCTTATATGTTTCTGCTCTATTTGAGAGTGCACAGGTGGACAAGACCATCACATACTTATCTCAGAATTTTAAATTCTCTCCATTTTCTATCTAAATCATTATCTATTGCACTTTGTTTTGCTACCTTTCTTTCTGCTATGCTATATTATTATAGTACAAACTAGGGAAGCCCTTGCTTAGGTTCCCACCACCTGTATATCAAGGTCGTGTCGATGGCAGCATGTAAGCGATATAAAATTCGCAAACATTACATGTAAGGACAAAAAAAAGCACATTATTGAAGCTTATTTTTTTGACTAGCTTTAATATCTTCCCTCCTCTCAGTAAGTAATCCATTTAGGACTCCTCTAGGATGCAAAAACGGCCCATGTGTATGGTTGTTATAAGCCAATGTCGATGCAACAATGTCGACATTGATATAGCTGATGTGAATGCTCGTGCCTTGAAGAAATCGATGATGGATCTCTGAGCAATGTCTTTTATGGGCTCACATTATCTCTCGAGATGTCCTCTCAATATTCCATCTCTATGTTGTCTGAGCTCTATCAGGTACATCCCAAGACATCTTTGGTCCTCATATTGCATCCCCATGCCAATGGCCCAAAAACCTCCCCCATCTCATAATACGCTTGGCATGGAACATATAGTGAGCATCATCCTCTACCTCCCCTATGGTGCATACTCTGCATATCTGCTCCTATCATGGGATGTTCTCTCAGCTCTCCAAGTCTATACTCAAGGTGGTGGGGTAGGGTACTCTAAGCTGACTGATCATGATGTGCATATATCATGTGACATGTGGATCTTCATGTACTGTAATTTCTGAGTCAGATCCCACTATATTGTTATGTAATTTCTTACATGTTATCAAAGTTGAGGTTTTGAACAAGGATTTGTTGGAGTAGTTTTAGCTTGTGTAAGTAGATTTTGAACAAAGGTGTAAGAAATGCATCATTATTTTGGCAAAAAAAAAAAGAACAGTGTTTTTTGAAGAAACTTTTGGATGTCTATTATGTGCCACATATCAAAAGGAATCGTAGCTATCACACTAATCGTGACCTAAAGATTCAGTCTAATTCAGATAGTGTAATCATGATGGAGGCCAATGAGTATGTCATTGTTTGGGAGAGAGAGGAGGAACAACCTGTTTCAGCTTTCTTTGCACAAGCTAATATGGGTATGAGTAGGATCTCGCATGAGAGATTAAGCTATGAAATCTTGAAGGATATGCAGAAGACTGGGATTGTTGTG
This sequence comes from Cibotium barometz, assembly GCF_041138505.1. Classification (NCBI taxonomy): domain Eukaryota; kingdom Viridiplantae; phylum Streptophyta; class Polypodiopsida; order Cyatheales; family Cibotiaceae; genus Cibotium; species Cibotium barometz. Next base: position 23,240,786 of record NC_141098.1, read on the forward strand.
GAGAAGCTATTAAAGTTTCCAAAGAATCTAGATGCATTTGAAACTTGTATCATGGGCAAGCAAGGGCAAGCAACATATTGATAAGCCTTTTCGTAGGTGGTTAGTTTTTGTGTAGCTTTTATTGACTAAAGTGTAAATTTCCTTGGCGAAAAAAGTGTTTTGATACCTTTTCCCCTTGAGTATACTCCAAGTCATCTCCACATGGTGGCAAGCAATGGTTTGATGTTTGATATCCCTCACTCCTTGTGGAAAGCATTGAATCTTTTGATGTGAATTTTCCACCCCAGGATGCATGTGAATCTTATATGATGGGGAAGTAGGGACAAGCAGCATCGACAACCCTTTTTGTTGGTGGCCAATTTCATATGTGTAGTTTTTGTTGCCTAAAACTGCATATTATTAATTGCCCTGCCCCAAAATGTGATTGGTAACCCTTTCCCCTTAGGTGTACTTCGAGTCATCTCCACACATGTGCAAGATATGGTACGCTGACGCTTGGCTCCTTGCTCCTTGCAAAAAGCATTGAACTTGATTGATGTGAATTCTCCATCTCGGTATGTGTAAAACATCTTTAGCTTCTTTCCTATCTCATTCTCAACCATGCTCAACCATGTTTTAAACTTATCCAGAGCCTTAGACTTTGCCTTCAAAATATACCCACATCTTCCTACTATAGTCGTTATGAGTCACATGAAGTAGGAAGAACCACCCAAAGTAGTGGTTGGCATCTTACTATACAGATTAGCATGGAGATGAGTTGAAAAGGAGCCTTTGAGGTAGTAAAGGGGATGACAAGCATACTATGGTAAGAAACTTATAGTGTCATATTTCATAACATTTGGATGTGATTATCATGCATGTTATAGGCATGTTCCAGACTCATCAAGAAAATAAAGTCTACAAACTCAAGAAGGCGCTATACAAACTGAAACAAGCCCCTCGAGCATAGTACAACGGGGATAGACAGACTTTGTGAGTGTGAGGAGGGGAGGTACATGATCATTGTCCTCTATATGGATAACCTCATGTTGACAGGGAGCCATGAAAAGAATATCTGAGACAAAGGAGATGTTCGTGTCAAGAGCTCACCTTAGCCTTGCCAAAGCATATCTCGTTATTCCTTACCTTCGAGCTGTAAATACAACTTCCTATTGTGGGGGTGCGCTAGCTCGTCTGTCGCGTCCTCACTCCATTGTCACACCAGGATGCTCTTTTGCCAATGGGATGGAGGAAGGTCTCTCTATGCCTAGTTGGAGGCAAAAAGTGAGAGCCTCTTATGGTAGGTTGAGTGGGTGAAACCATGTTAACCTACAAAGTGGTTAGCATGAGATGATGAGCAAAGATTTTGAGATTACAGACCTTGGGCTCATTTATTTTAGCTTAGGGATTGAAGTATGGCAAGAGCCGAAGTATATTTTCATTTCTCAACAGAAATATGCTAGAGAGATACTAAAGGCATTTGGGATGTCTAAGTACAACTCAATTGGCACCCCCATGGAGGTTGATGTAAAGCTTTCTACACATGATGTTTCTCTGTTGGTGGATGTGAAGGAGTAAAGGACGTCTCATTTTTCTATGGACGTCTCATTTTTCTATGTAACAAACAGTCAAGGACATCAGCTTCAATTGGTGTATTGAATAGGTTCTTAAATCAATCTCGAGAGAACCACTGGAAGGCAAGGATGCGAGTACTGAAGTACATCAAGGGTATACTAGAGTACAGTATTATATATGCCTTGCACAAGGCCTTGACCAAATATTGTGACTTAGATTGGGCTGGGGACTATGATAGCAAGAAATCAATGAGACAGGTTGCTATTTTACTCTTGGATCACAGGTTGTCTTGGATTAGCAAAAAGCAGCCCACCGTTGCTCTTTCTTCTTTAGAAACTGATGAGTAAAAGGTGGCATGCTTTGCCCTATGCAAGGCATTGTGCTTGAGAAGGATTCTTGGGGACATGAGAGCAATCCTAGTGCAGCCAACAAAGTTACAATGTGACGACCAATTGCATGGCGATTGCAAAGTATCGTGTGTTCCACACTCGCGCAAAGCACATTTTGAGATCCAATACAATTTTGTGGATGAGCTTATTATTCTTCATAGTCGAGCTGGTCTACTACCGACTAAGAAAAATTGTGTAGACATCTCACAAAGGCCCTAAGGAAAGATGTGTAGAAGCAACATCTTCATTGACTTGACAATGGACCAAAAGGATAGTTCACCTACAAGCGAGAGGGGTGTTGGATATCAATGCTCTACCCTCATCTATGTAACTACATGAGAACCATAGCTAGCTCTATATTGTAAGATCCCCTTTACAAAGAGAAACTATAAGAGTAGCATGGTTTGGCAGACCTGGTTTGGACATCGAGATGGCATCATACAACACTTTGTGGTACCTGTTTAGGGACCTAGATAAGTAGATGAGCCTAGAAGCTTCTCGACCTAGGAGGACCTGAGACCTAGATGGACTAGAATCTTCTAACCGCCTCTCATAGGCACTATATATAAACCTCGTTAGGCAGCTTCATCCATCCACTCATTCAGCTACCTTCCTAGCTTTCGAGCACCCTTGTTCTCTAGCATACAACCTTCAATCTGAACATTTTTTCAGATTGCCATGAATGCACAAACATCAATACAGGAAGCATACCATCATTTGTATCATCTGGTTTGCAGTAATCAGATTTTTTTAATTCTCCATATCTATTACTTACTCTTTTTCTGTGAAGATCCTGTTATACTATATTAGCACAGTCTGTAATTTCTTACAAGGGAGACGTGGACAGCCCAGGTCACCTTTGAGGAGCAGTGGAGGCATTATGAAGAAGACAAAGGTGGGTAGCTGAAGACAGGGTTTCAACCTTCTATTGTTGCATTGGATCCCCTATTTTTACGCTATGGTAGACCAAAGAACAAGAAATAATCCCTGTTTTTACACTCTAATAAGGGCATATTCCAATAAAATCGATTAAAAATGCCACTTTCGAGTGGAGGACCACCCTATTGAGGCATTAATGATTTTTCATTGAAATGATAAATTAAACCATGAACACTCCCTCTTGCTTGAAAAGAATTAAGGATGAATACATGCTATTTTGAACCCTTCGGAAAGATATACATGAATTGCTGAATATGTTTCATGGCACACAACAAGCAGGCCCTTGCTTCTATTTGCATTGGTGCCCCTTAGTAGCTCAAAGAAGACACAGTCCCATTGCCCCTTTGGAAAGGTATACATGAATGGTTGAATATGTTTCATGGCACACAATAAGCAGGCCCTTGCTTCTATTTGCATTGCTGCCCCCTAGTAGCTCAAAGAAGACACAGTCCCATCAACAATAAGGTAAGGAACAAGCTTCAGCACTACGTCAATGGGGATAGCAAAATTGACACCAGAAGACATCCCAGAACCTGCACAAAGAAAAGGCCACTATCAACCTGCTACACTACATAAGCAATGATTATCAAATTAGGTCACGGAAGGAGCATGAAAAGAGCTCACCTTGACGAGTAAATGTGGCTGTGTTTATTCCAATGATGTGTCCAAACGTGTCAAGTAACGGGCCTCCAGAATTGCCTAAAGTACAGCATCAAAAGTTCATGTATGGGATTAAGGCATAACACAAACTAAGAAAAGAGCAAATTATCAGAAGTAACCACATTCATGGCTTCAAAATCCAAGGCACCTGCATTTATGGCAGCGTCAGTCTGGATGGCACCAACAATGGGCCTTCCAGCTGGTGACGGGATCTCTCTTCCCAATCCGCTAATCACCTGCACAGAGTTAAAATGAAGCAGAAAATGCAGACTTACTAGCTGTTCCCCTTGAGCTATCTAAAGTTTTTGTTAGCAAAATCTGGCAGACATGCATGCAGTTGCTTACCCCGGTGGTCAATGTATGCTCATAGCCATAAGGGTTTCCTATGGCAAAGCAACTCTGGCCCACCTTAAGGCCCTTTGAAGAACCCAAAGGAAGCGGCCGCAGCAAATCACCTGGGGCATCAATCTCAAATCAAAGAACCTTCCATTAGATAGTTTGCAAAGACAACTCCATCTGAGAACTGTAAATAAACAATCTCTAATGCATTGAAAATTTGAAAATTTTGTACCTTCAACACAGCCAAATCATGCCCTGCGTCAACTCCAACAAGTTGTGCTACTTTGACGACCACATTGCCATTTGGATATAAAAGTGAAACCTAAGAGACAATTCAGATTACACAAGCTTGCTAGCTGTTTTTGTATGAAGAGTTCAATCTTTTGTAAGCATTCCTCAGATAAAATGGACAGATGCTACAAGAACTAGCATTCCAACCTCATGAAGCAGTCTTAATCATAGCTGTTGGTAATGTCCCAACCCCATTCGCACATTTTGTCCCAGAAGGGGTCATTGCCAACCTCATTGAAACATCTACCTTGCCAGCTACATTGGCAAGTTGGAAAGGCCACATTCGTGAGGATGGTGCACCACAGTGAGCTTAGCTCAAAAGGATAATATCTTACCTAGTTGTCAACCAAGAGATCATGCGTGCAACCGTTGAGCGCAGACGTGCCATTGCCATTGTGGTGTGCCTTCAACCTGTGCCTTGAACCACCTCTTCTTTGCATTTCAACGCATCAGTCAACTTGATTATGCTCTAGCCTAAGAGCCTGTCTATGGAACATAACTAACCCCTGACACAACGAATCGGAATCCGCTTCTGTTTCTATGTTTTGCTGTTTCCAGTTTGTTTTAAAAGTTACATTTTCATCCCAATGGCACATTTTAACAGCTATGATCTTAGCACACGCCTTGCCATTGTGGTGTGCCTTCAACCTAACTCTTCTTTGCATTTCAACGCATCAGTCAACTTGATTATGCTCTAGCCTAAGAGCCTGTCTATGGAACATAACTAACCCCCGAGACAACGAATTGGAATCCGCTTCTGTTTCTATGTTTTGCTGTTTCCAGTTTGTTTTAAAAGTTACATTTTCATCCCAATGGCACATTTTAACAGCTATGATCTTAGCACATGCCTTGCATTCACTTTATTTTGCAACACAAGCACATGACAATGACAAGTTCAGAAAACTTCAAAGAAAACAAGCTTATCCTCCAATAGCGGTCCCTATACTAAAACTTGCTAAGCTTGACCACAGTTTTAACCACACTTGAACAAGACCTAGAATGTGCCAGAAGACAAAAACCAAGACCATCAGCATTGCACTGAGGGCCCAAGATGGGCCGACCCTGTTCCCCCTCTTCAGGTATCATGATACCAAAAGGAGTATTTTTACTACAAGCTTGTAGGTGATCTTCTATCGCAGTGTTCCCAAGTACAATGTGTAAATGAAGACAAGAGAATACAAAATCCAAAACCACTATAGTTATCCAACAAAGAAAAGAGTCCGAAAACCAACAATGAGAACAAGACACCAGGAACAAGTCAAGCAGAGCCAGCAAGAACAGCGAGTAAGGGGGCTCAATCTCAAAGAAAGAATCCAAGGCTTTTACAAGTGCACATTCTAACCATCGCTGGAGCACCGATGTAGAGCTTTGCACACATATTTGCAAGTGCTGTAATGAGTAAGAGAACTGCCACATGTGAATACACAGGCACACAAGCACAAGGGCATATGTTATTGAGAGAGAGGAGAGAGGGGAGTAGGGGAAAGGTGAGTCCAGCTCAGGAAGGCTCACTCCCCCCCCCCCCAAAAAAAGACAACATGATCGCATAAGAAAAGGGACATTTTCAATTAAGCATACCAACCTGTGATTGTTGCTTGCCTGAAGTGTCTTTCACCAGTTTTGCTACAACATGATAGTTGGTCACCTTTCCAAATGCCAGAAAAACAAATAAATGAGCTTTTGTTAGTTTCTGTGATAAAGCCTTTAAAGCTTTTGGCATGTGCACTTTGGTGTACACATGTAGAAGTATGCACATGCATAAAGAAAGGCACTTACAATGTGCCCAAATCTATCCCAAACAAACCCTGATCCTGTTCCTTCAACATTCACGCCTTCATCATTGGAGGAGGACTTGTTAATAGACCCCGGGCTTAATAGCTCCACGTCCTTGATGCAGACTACAGACCTCGTAGCTTCCTGGACAATCCACAATCAAGCAGTTCAGCCATTCATGTCCCTGCTTCCAAACAATCCATGACAAAGGACTGAGTGGGTGCGACATCCCAAAGTGCCAAGTCCTTTGATTGCATGTCATGAGGCTAGCCAATTGACATACAAAAGCCAGTTACAAATAATTGCCCTCATCAAGGGCACAAGGAGGGCCTTGTGGGTGGCTCCAACCGCATGCGGAAGCGGTGGGAGGCTTTCGTGAGGCTCTGGCAGCCTGGCCCTTTTCTCACCGATAGAGGTGGTGATCCCACTTGGCATACAGACCACCTGTGTGGTGATCCTCTCCCCCCCTCCCCCCTATGAGATAGCCTTCTCCTCATAGAGGGGGGCAGCCGGAGGAGAAGTGCACCTTTCTCCACCTCTTGATTATTTGAGCCCCGCCCCGTACATGGAGGCGAGTTTGTATATAGCCCTTCGGGATTGTATTTAGCCCTTCGTGGCTGTTTTTAATTAACTAATAGAAGGATCTTTTTCCCGGACAAGGAGGGCACAGTGAAGACTGTGACTGCTTTGACCATTCAGAACCATGGTGTGGGTCACTGCGCCACCGCTTCACTGTGAGTGCTTTGACCATTCAGAACCATAGTGTATGTCACTGCGCCACCGTTTGCAACCAGACAAAGCTGAATCCACCTTCCTTATATTTTCACAAAATTTGGCAATAAACCTTCTCATGTCAGAGGTTAATCTAGTACAAACTCACAAGATTGATACTACGTACATACGTACACATACGCGCACACAGTAATCTGACAATGTTCTTGGGAATACAAAATGAGTTGGACGAGCCTATGCACAACCAATACATCCCTTACAGGTATCAAAACTATGTGCATTGAATTTGTTTTCCCATGCTGTGAATTAGTCTCTAGAGAAAGAGGCAAAAGCTCATGAGCTGCCATCCCCAGCAAAAAGCCACAAGGTAAGGGGCCTCTCTGGTTATTTGCATTTAATACCGTTTTCCGGCAGCATGACAGACTTGTTTAGCCATTTGATTTGACAATCCAATATAAAACACTGCGACACGAGTGGAGGGTGGTGACATCTTCACTTTGCAATGAAGCACTGCTACAGGAATGCGAGGGAAGCCTCCATTGAGCTATGTCCAAAAATGGCTAATTTTTCTCATTAGCTCGTACAAAACACCCCAAAAAAAGTAACTTTCTGAATGGGTCGTACAAAAAACCTAAGTCTCTCAATGGGTCGTACAAAAAGAGTCAGCTTTTCTCATTGGGTCGTACAATTCATGGCTACAAAACTGATAAGGGTAAAGATATGATGATGCACTCACCTCGAAGAGATGGACTACTCGCTGCTCTTCTTCTTCGAAGTCGTCGATGTAGTCCACAGCTAGCGCTGGAGAAGAGAAGGTCGATAGAAAGGAGGGCAAGGGAAGACAGGCAGCTGAGAGAGCTGCAATCAGAGATGTACGACGAGCGAAGGTGGCGTTGGCCGTACTACATGAAGAGGAAGAGGGCGCTGGTGCTGGCGGTAGTGATGGTGGTGGTGATGGTGGTGGAGAGGAAGATGGATAAACATTGAGACACCCGCATACCATAGCCATGGCCATTGCCATGCTCGACGCTCTCCCATCGTAGTCATCATCACATATGGTCTTTAAAAATGCCGTCCATCTCATGGGAGTCATTTTATCATACAAGAGTGCCCACGAAAAAGGTTGAGAGTTGTGGGCAGGCACCTTTTTGATAAACAATTGATGGGCGACGATACTCTTTACAGACCACGGGCAAGCCCATGGAAAAGGCATCCTGCCAACTGAGAGTTGTGGGGACATGCTATTCCGTCCGGAACTGGAATGGTGGTTGTTGGGCTCCAGTCTCAGCAAACACATCAGTGCTAAGGGTGCATGGGCGTGGTCACAGTTTGTAAAGAAATATCAGACGGGCGGGTGATTGTGGCGATCTGATTGGTTGGGCAAAACTTTTTCATCGGCTTCCACCCAAGTGTGTAAACACCCTCAAAGGCATGCTCATCCTAGTTTGAAATAGTTTCAAATGCAAACCTAATCTTGTGTGTGTGCCAGCGTACGCGCGTTTGAAGAGGTAGTTTCAAATGAAGACACCTAATCTTGTGTATGTGTGTGCACACACGCACGTGTGAGGAGCCAGATTTGAAGCTAGGTTTCTCGATGTAAAATAAATGAGCTCCATTTGACTCGATGTCCCTTACCAACTCTCATGAAACTCTCCCCTTGGGTTTGCCTGACACCAACTAGCTTCAAGGGCTCTTGCAATAAGTTGTCGATCGTGAACAAATCATTAGTGAGAGAGACTGAGAGTGATAATGTAAACTTGACAATTTACAAACCTAGACCAGCAAGAGAGAAAGACCTCATTTTTCCCATGCTAGTGAGAGGCACTGGGAAATATCATTTAATTGGTGCAGTTCTCTTAGCATCCTCTTTTATATTTCTTAGCATGTTGTCTACATAAAGAAAGTCATCCAGGGAGAGCGAGAGAGGTAGGTGCTCAATTATGGTTAACCAAAGAGAGAAACTATGGGATTAAGGCGGCATGGTTGTTATGTAGCCACCACTAAGTGCTATGTGTTAAACTCCCAACCACACAATGGTGGTTTATTTATTTCTACCTTATTTTTCTCCCAAGGGTGGAAACTAGCCCTATGAAATGTAATGAGTGGTTTACATAACTTATTATGCAGCTTGATATGTGCTAGTGATTAGTGGTTTACTACTTTTTGTTGATGTTATCCTCACATAGAAAGAGATACTGGTTGTCTTCCTATAGACGTACGTAGGCTGGGGGAGGAATTTACATTGTGACATTACGGGGACCACACTCTCTAGACTCTACTTCAATTGAGCTACCTACTTTGCAAGTTTCTTTGGTGCTACTCTCTACAACACAGACCACATTCTTAGACTCTACTTTAGTTGGGCTCCCTACTTTACAAGTTTCTTTGGTGCCACCTACATAGATAAAGCACATCTATGCCTCAACTCTAACATCATGCATGTATGCTCCACATTAAGATTATAGTAGGTAGTGTTTGAGTAATCAATAGTAGTTAGTGTTTGAGTGATCAATAGTAGTTAGTGTTTGAGTGATCAATAGTAGTTAGTGTTTGAGTGATCAATAGTTTTTAATTAAACAATATTTAATCATGTTCTTAAGAATCTTGCTAATTATCCAACATGTGTTATTAAAATGTGTTTGATGTATTATATGTAGAAGTTAATTGGGCTATCATCTCTAAGAATCATATTCTCTTAAGAATCTCGATGATTATCCTACATGTGCTAGAAGGCATAGCCGACTTAATGATGCTAGAAGTTCCATAAGTTGAAGAGCTACCAAAGTAGAGGTAGACACCATATTTGATAATGAGGAAAGAGATGTTAAGAGGTTTGGGATTTTCTCATTCACCAAAGGAACGCTAGCAGCCCCCAATCGAGAGCTCTAAGGTAATGATTCTCTTCCTTGAGGTGATGTGGCAATTAGTGGTTGTGATCTGACCCCTTCCTAGTAAGATGTGTTCTTTCATGGTACCTATGGGTACCTATGGGTTACATAAAATTTATAAAGTTGAGGTTTAGCTTGAACATGGAATTTTTCTTTAAAACTTCCCAACATCATTGTTAGTTCCAACATAGAATATGTTCTTCAAAATCTTCAAGCTACATGTTTGATATTTTCAACTCATGGTTTTGATAATTGTTGTTAATTGTATTTATGTAAGTAGTCATAGGCATGTGACTCTCCATGCTTTTCTTTAGCCACCTTCTTGTACTGTAAGGCAAGCTTTACATTTCTTAACTTCAAGCTATAATTTTTCTTCCTTTTTCTTGTGAATTTGGAAGATCATATTAGTAGCACTTTAATTTGCTATCATTGATATTATCCTTCAATTTTAACTCCATCTTAGGTCTCAATCCTTACTAAAGGAGTTACATTAGGGATCCTAAATGGACCTAGACCTTTATGCTTTATTACTTGTGTGTGTTAATAACCACTTCGTAGGTTAACATGGTTTCACCCGTTTGACCTACCATAAGGTGCTGTTAAGCTAACCCTAACGTGTTGTGGGAAGTTGCCGATCCACTAAGCTCGAGCTATGCTCAAGAGCTCCACCATCGCGTGTGGATAGACACTCGTCCGTCAACGATCCTCCCACACTCTGAGGAAGTTTGTAATCCTACGAGTAGTGCAACCGCTCTCACGAAGATCATGTGAGATCTTCGCGCAAAAGCCGATCGCGATGGTGATAGCCTAATCACTCAAGCAAGAGGGAGAGAAGAAGCAAGAGGGAAGCAAGAGAGAAAGAGTGATTAGCACTAATCACACCCAAATCCTAACCCTAAACATACCACACATGCTAGATTAGAGTTGCAAGAGAGAGGGGGAGAGAACACCCCATTTCTATTGCATAAATGGGAGAGTGTGTTTTACAAACAAGAGAAATTGGCTTTCATAATTCCAAGCCTTTTCCTGTAACGCCACCCGGGAGTAAGTGACCTGAGGCAACCAAAACAAAGTTACAAGTCTTTTCTTTATGGTTTGGCCAATTAACCGCCGAGATCCTCTTGTCTGTCCTTTAAAGCTCAAGACTTGGGAGCGTCTTTATGGTGTTTCCCTTATCAAATGATGGGATTTACAATATAGTACGGGCAGCCGTTACATAAGGGTGCGAACATAATTGTCATAGAAATGTGTTAACCACATGTGGTGGTTAACATACTCCCCTTCCTAAACTCAATCGTGCCCTCGTGATCGGTGAAGAAGTTGTCAAGGCACGCTAGGAAGTGTCGTACTTGGTTAGTCCTCTTGGCTCTTCGAAAATGAAAGGGGGTGGGGAGGTGGAGTAGGCAATTAAGTATCCATATAGTCGTATGGGCTCGTATGAATTTTTCTTATTTGTATGTGCCCAATAGTACTCGTTTTTTTTTTTGGCCTTTGCAGCTTTAGCATTCTCATGAGAGGAGTCAAAGCACTTGAATGAGTAGACTAGCATAGAATACTTAATGATCAATATCCACGTGGTAGGTGGTGGAGTGAATGAGGGGTTAGTAAAACAACAGTGTTAGTAAGCAAGTGGTAAGGTGGGCATTCCGGAGGGACAAGGAGGTAGATCGCATGGAAACTTCTTGCGCTTCAAGATGTTGTATTCTGATGGTGATGTACATGTAGCATGAGCATCTTCATCAAGACACCTTAATGGGCATCTTGGCTCCCTTGGGTGTTGATCTTTTGGTGGGTGTGGTATTCTCTCTTTCTATTGTGGTGGTTTGTTTTCTTGTGTCATTGTAGCTCATGTGACTAGGATCTGGTGTTGATGAGAGTGGCAGTTTGACGGTGAGGATCCATAGGGGTAGCAACTTTTGATCATGGAAGAAGAAGTGAATTTGGAGCATGATTGCAATATGCAGATTGCAATCAACTTTGGGCTTCCAAAGCTAAGGTAGCATAAGAAGAAGTTGGTGGTAGGGTCGATGAGGCAGGAAGTCCAGCTATTTGCTCAAAGCTAGGGTGATCAAGAAGATCCAGGCGATGGGTCGTACCATGGACCAAGCTTGCACCTTCCATGGTCCCTCCTTTCAGAGATGTACGTGGATGGCTGTCGATGATGAAGTTGTGTGTAGTGTGTGTGCAAATGACAAAGCCTAGTGGAAATTGCAGGTGTTGTACATGGGCAAGGGTGAAAGGTGTTCCCATGGTCCTAATCACCTAGACATGCCTACTAACCCAGAGACTTTTTTTTGGGTCCTCTTGGGTGAGTACTTGAAGGTTGTTTATTGGTCAGCACCCAAAAGAGGTTTTTGGACTAATCATCCCATTTATCTAGATTTGTGAGCTTACCCTTGAGGTTATCTTTAAGTGGTTGTATAAGCTCTAACATTTGTGGCATTGCCCCTGGGTTTGGTGATGAAGTGGAGGGGCAGGTGGGAGCTTCGTGGATGAGGCTCTTTTCGTTGAAAGGATTGGTTCAATTGAGCTTGTGAGTGTAGGGGCAAGTTTGTGGGATGTGGTTGATGAAGAGGGGACTTGGTTCCTCATTGGCTGCCAAACTAGCTGGGTGGATAGGTTCTTGCGCGACTTTTGTGGATTGGGCCAACTTTTGAGGGTTCTTCTGTGGGACCCAAATGATGGAGTTTCCATCATTGAAGTATTAGGATTCTAAGAGATGTTTTGGCACCACCCACCATTTTGCTAAGTGATGAGGGTCCGTGGGTTGACAAGGCTTCTTCGTTGTTTTGTCGACGAGGCTTTGAGCTATGAGTAGGGTGTCAACGTTGAGGACATGCTTTTGATTGTGGCTTTGGGAGCCACAAGTGTGTGTTTCATTCATGGAAGCCTTGAGCACATTGGTAGGCACCCATCGTTGTTGGCTTCACTGTGGTTGGGGTTGCCTAACTTTTGGTTGTTGGGCCTTGTATCGCAGCTCCTTAGGGAGTTATTGTGGTGGATGAGCACATGCTACATTCTTGGGTAGCCAAAGATGAACGTTGTCTTCATAGTAGCCTTGTGCTCTTAGCACGCAGTCAGGGACTAGACAACGTTGAAGGTTTGGCTTAGGGTTAGTTTTTGTTGGCTTGGTTTGCTTTTTGCTCTTGTGTTTCCAAGATGGCCATTTTGGGATCCAGAGTTATGTGTAGCCATCATAGAATCCTTGAGCTGCAAGAAGATTCTTGGGCACCAGCCACATTGATTGTCATGATAGTGGTAAGAGATCGGGGTGCTTGCGGTGTGGATGGTCAAGGATATAGAGTTAAGGGTGATTGTCGATGTGACGAGGCTTGATTGTCTGTGTTGGATGGTGTCGACAGTGCCTCTTCAACCAGCTTTGGTGAGGCACGGGTGTAGTAATAGGGGAGACTTTTGGTGAGGAAGGGGCTTGGATGTGGAGGGCGGTTGAGGGTGAGGTTGTGTGTATGATTTCCTCTTGTGGACACAAGAGGACTATGGCTTTTTTCCCATTGACTTCCATTGTGGCCATTTCTTCGCCAATTGATTTGGAAATGAGTGGTATCAAACCATTCTTTCCCAATAATCTATCCTTGGAGTGCTCCTACATCAATGACATGAAATCTGCACTCCAACTGGTTATTTTCAATGGATATTTTAGGAATGAAATATCCAACACTCTTTAGATGCATTTCATGTGAGATTTGAATGTAAGTGCTTTTCAGGTGTAAGTTTGGGTTTTCCACACCTCGAAGAATATGAGATTGGTGTGGATCATAGGATTTATATGGGCTTGCCACATTTGTAGACCATTCACAGTCAAGAATCCAATCCATATTCTTGGTGGGTTTGGTTCTTGTGGTAGTTCAGGGGTGGTGGAAGACTTACAAGTGTTTGTAGGTGATAGAGTACCCTTTGTGGAAGGAGTTGGTGTGCGGGAATAGGATCGAATACAAGGGAATCCCCTTCCTAGAGGATCATCATTACCTTTCCCGTGGGAAGCTCAAGGGTAGCTATGTTGTTAGCTGAGTTGATTGTACATGGGGCGTTCTTGACTCAGAGCCCTCCAAGGATAACTACTTCTTTGGTCTCACATGTGGGAACCACATAGAATTTACAAGCCAATGGATAATATGTATCATTTGCGTAAAAGACCCAAGGCTTCGTATCCGTTGTCCACTAGGTAGCTGAAAATTGGCATGAGCATTGTGAAGCGATGGTTTGCCTAGGGAGACCCATGTTTTCCATGGTAAAAGATTGTGGCTAGCTATTGGAGACAGCAAGGCACGCTTTCTTTGCATATTTCTGCCAAAGGGAAAAGCTAACCATACCTGAAGGTTTATGGTTTCGTGTTGGGAACTGTTCTTACACTTATGGTGTTAAGCGAGGTGAAGGGCTTATAGGGTTCATGAAGGTACTTGTAGGTTAGGACCACAAATGTTGTTCCTTGTTTTTGATTTGGGAGTGTATCAGTTATAGTCGGGATTTTTATCAAGTCGTGATCAGCTTCATCATCCATGACAGAAGCGACTATGTCTAGCTCTCGGTCATCATCAAGGATTTGATGATAAGATTGGAAAAGAAAGAGATCGTTAGTCCTGGATGTGGTCACATAATCTTCTACGAAGGGACCGTATATCATGGGATGTGTCTTCCATGTACATAAGTTCACTTTGAGCGTCCAATCCTGTTTGCAGAGGTAGACATGATTTGTGTCCCATTCATGAACCATTCGTCATCAAGGATTTGATGACAAGCTTGGAAAAGAAAGAGATCGTTAGTCCTGGATGTGGTCACATAATCTTCTACGAAGGGACCGTATATCATGGGATGTGTCTTCCATGTACATAAGTTCACTTTGAGCGTTCAATCATGTTTGCAGAGGTAGACATGATTTGTGTCCCATTCATGGACCATTCGTGAGATCAGCTTCATCATCCATGACAGAAGCGACTATGTCTGGCTCCCAGTCGTCTTGTCATCAAGGATTTGATGACAAGCTTGGAAAAGAAAGAGATCGTTAGTCCTGGATGTGGTCACATAATCTTCTACAAAGGGACCGTATATCATGGGATGTGTCTTCCATGTACATAAGGTCACTTTGAGCGTTCAATCTTGTTTGCAGAGGTAGAGATGATTTGTGTCCCATTCATGGACCATTCGTCTCATCAAGGATTTGATGAACAAGCTTGGAAAAGAAAGAGATCGTTAGTCCTGGATATGGTCACATAATCTTCTACGAAGGGACCATATATCATGGGATGTGTCTTCCATGTACATAAGTTCACTTTGAGCGTTCAATCATGTTTGCAGAGGTAGACATGATTTGTGTCCCATTCATGGACCATTCGTGAGATCAGCTTCATCATCCATGACAGAAGCGACTATGTCTGGCTCCCAGTCGTCTTGTCATCAAGGATTTGATGACAAGCTTGGAAAAGAAAGAGATCGTTAGTCCTGGATGTGGTCACATAATCTTCTACAAAGGGACCGTATATCATGGGATGTGTCTTCCATGTACATAAGTTCACTTTGAGCGTTCAATCCTGTTTGCAGAGGTAGAGATGATTTGTGTCCCATTCATGGACCATTCGTCTCATCAAGGATTTGATGAACAAGCTTGGAAAAGAAAGAGATCGTTAGTCCTGGATATGGTCACATAATCTTCTACGAAGGGACCATATATCATGGGATGTGTCTTCCATGTACATAAGTTCACTTTGAGCGTTCAATCCTGTTTGCAGAGGTAGACATGATTTGTGTGCCATTCATGTTAGTCTCACATGAAGGGCCTTCCTTGGATGTTGTCATAGCCATCTTGAGTAAAGTCCATGACTAAAAATGAGTGTTTTAAGCTCATGTCAATGACTTTACTCTTGAGGTCCTTCAATAGTCCAAAGGGTTTTGAGGTTGTCCTTCAATAGTCCAAAGGGTTTTGAGGTTGTCCCGTCCAGCGAGCCTTATCATGAATTTAGCGTCATCTAGGGGTGGTTCTCTTATGCTAGCATCCCCATCTTGGATGGCCATGACCTCATGTCCTTTATAGGAAATGAGCAGGGCTACGTTTGTGTCATCACTTTCAAATTAGTGACCCATTGCATTTACTCAAATTGTCAGTGCGGCTTTGGGCTGTGGGTGTTTCTCATGAAGTAATTCAGGATGATGTGGCAGAGATTCATCTAAGGAATCTGAGTTGTCCATCTCCTCTATGGGAACCTATAGTTTTCGTTCTATCCAATCCCTAAGGTCGTTCTATAAATTTCGATTCCCTTGTAAACAAGGTTCCAATGGGCATTTGGATTTGGGAGGAAAGAAAGGCTGATAGGCTGGCAAGGTCGTGTTGATGCGGAGCTTCTTCATTTTCAGGGGCTCGTTCATAGGTTGGACCGGAAATGGTGTATGGAAGTTCAATTTGGTCCTTTTTTTATGGGGATTTTGGTTGATACTTGGGTGCCATAGGAGGGTAAAATATTTCAGCAAAATTTGTGTAGGCACCTTGTGAGTCTTGTCGGACTTTGTGTCATGGTGTCCACACCAAGTTCTTCGATGTGAATGTGGGATTTGGTCTTAGCCTCCTGTGGAATAGGCAATGTAGGGTTAGAAGGCACATGTGGGGAAAGATCTTTGTGGGTCAACATCAAGTTGGTGAACAGATACCTGCTCTGAAAGTTCAGGTTCTTTTCCTAGACATCGAGTAAATAGATCTATGGGGGATTGTGTTTTCAGGGGTATGCCTATGTTGGGCAGTGGTAATGGTGGGTCTTCAAGTTGGGCCTGGCAGTCCCGTACCAGTGATTGGGCTTGTTGAGATGTTGCTTCTTGGTGATGGGGTTTGGATATGGGATAGGTCGCTTTGGTGGTTTGGCTTGATTCCTTGGGGCTGCTTTTGGTGGAGTGGCATTTTGGCACGATCATCATTCCTTGAGGAGGAGGATGTGGTCTTCGTTGAGCCACTTCTAATGGTAACATGATCTTTACCTTTGCCAATGTGCTTGACGAATTGTTTCTTTTTGGATGTGGCACATTCAATAGCTAAAGTGTTGGACTGCTTTGGTTCTTTGGCATTCTTGAGTTTGGCCTCCATTCGTGTAACTACATTCAATGGGAGGGTGGATATTTTCCCATATTGAATGCTCAACACGTTGAGGGATGGCATGCCTTCGATCATGGAGTTAAAAAATGATTTTTGCAAAGGGCAATCCTTGAAGTAATGGTCGATCCCATAGTCGTGACATTGCAGTGTTAATGGCATGCCTTTCTTCTAAGGGCATTCAACCACTCTATAAGGTCTATGGCAAAGGAAACACTGAAGAGGTGGTTTCCCTCTACGGGTGCACCTATGGTGTGCACAATTGGTTTAGGGTCCATGTGAGGCATAGGAAAAGGAATATGATGTGTTATGGGTGCCTCAAGGGTGTCAGAGCACATGGGCTCCATGGACTTGGCAATGGACTAGTTTTTCATCTTTCCATGATCAATGGGGTTTACTTTGAGAGGCAATGGTTGGAATGGAAAGATGGGCACTGTAAGACGGTGTGAGTGGTTAGTTGGGGCTCTATGTGTGAGTGGTTAGTTGGGGGCAGTGCCACCATCAATGCATGGTGCCCACCAGGAGAAGATGAGGGTTATGTTACAAATGGTCTTTGGGTTGTCATTGGCTTGGCGGCCAATTGCATGGAATTGCTTTCTCGTATATTGTCATTGAGAAAGATCGCCCATTTGCAGGCTTGATCAAAGTTTAAGGGGTCCTTCACTAATAGATGGTCATGAAGCTTTGGATTGTGCAAACCCAAAAGGAAATGGTCCATTAATTGCTTGTCACTCACTTATTCCCTTTCTTCGCAATGCAAATTAAGGTACTTAATGTGTGCTATATAGTCACATAAGGTTTCCTTTGGCTTTTGTTCTAGGTGGAACAATTGGAGAATGGGGCTCCATTTGGGCCCATATGGTGCAAATCTAAGAGTGAAGGCCTCTTTCACTGCTTTGAAAGTGCCTTTGTACCAAGGGTCCAAGGATTGGAACCACTACACCACCTTGCCTTCAAGGCTTAGTCCAAAGATATGGACTTTTGTTGTATCATCGAAGATTTCAAATGCTACAGATTTGGTTAAAGATTTGAAGGTGGAATATGGGGTCTCTAAAAAATCTACATGACCAAATTCTCCCCCTAATCTTTTTCGTCTTTATCGAAAATCAAGCATTAACAAAAGGGCTTTTCCATACATATCATGCCATCAACTAATTTCTGTGTTTCCTCACTATTGCTCAAAATGCACATTTAGTGGGCTTTCCCCAAGGTGACACAGAAGGTCTACCTCCTTTTGTACCTCTGTGGAATTTTGGCATGAGTTTGAAGATTTTCACCCACATTGGTTGTGTATGTGATGTCCGTGGGGGTGCAATTGCTATGCCACTCTCCTTCCTATAGCTTATGCTAGGCTCACAATGTCACTTTGAGGATCAAGGGGAGGTAGTATGTGGGTGGGGGGTGGGAATAGACCCGTGGTTATAGGAGGCACATATGTGTGCTCGGGGTAGCTATTCACGTATTAGTGCATGTACGGAGATGCACCACTAGATGAGGGCTCTTCATAAATCATTTCGCCCACACGGCCAAATGTGCTTGACATGTCGACCACATTGAATGTACAATGGTCGGGGTGCAATGGAATGAGGATAGAGAGAGGGGGGAGGATATACAGAGAGGGGGGAGGATATAGAGAGATACCAAAGATAGCGAAGGATGCAGCACACACACGTGTGAAAGCACCTGCATAGTCTGCTTGTCCAGCCAGTCATGGGCATAAACATAGAGGCCAACCAGCATTTAATGCGCTTTTTTGGCATTTATTTGTCTAAAGTGATCGGGCACTGTCCATGGTGTGTGTTGAGGCTTAGAAAAGCTTCAATGATGCATGCGCGGATCAAAAATGTAAGTTTTTGTTCTCTTTTTCCTTGCACACATGAATGGCTAACAGCTGTGACTTTGGGAGTGAACGGCCACGGCTTTGGGAGTGAATGGTTGTGGCTTTGGGAGTGAATGGCTGTGGCTTTTGGAGTGAATTGCCACAACTTATTAGTGAGTGAACGGCCATGGTTTTGTGAGTGAATAGCCATGGCTTTGTGAATGATTTTATTTTAAACAGCAAGGTATGTATGTACGCTTACGTAGGTACGTCCGTATGTCATGCGATTTTGAATTTGGGTTGGGTGGAGATTTGAATTTTAAGTGGGAGAGATTTGAATTTTAAGTGGGGGACACCTAAGATTCCCTCTTAATGACAAGTAGGTGGGAAGAGGCTAAAGTTAGAGGTTAACTCCAAATTAGTGGTTTTAAACTAATCTAGAGACTCTCTAACTTAACTAAAAATTAATCCTCCCTAATCTCAGTATTGATCACCCTTTAACCCTCTTTCTTTGCTCTCTAATTACTCCTTAGTGGTGAGAAGTTTTGAGATAGGGATTTGATAAGTGGATTAGAAATGTCAAGGCTAGTCTAATGATATAATTATCCCCAGTTAACCTTTCTAATTAAGTCTCTAATTAACCTTAAAAGAGAGAAAATTAAGCAATTCACACCCAATTACTTCTAATTCTTACTAATTGTGACCTAATGAGAGTGGTCTAAGCATGGATTTAGGTCAAGGCAAGTGTTTAGAACACTAATGCCACACAAATTAGTCCAATTACAAGCAATTAGGCTCAATTGTTTTGGTTTTTTGCTCTCTTTAAGCTCACTAATCACACTAACCAATAGATTAGTGATAATTAATTAAAAAAAGTTAAGAGATTGTTTATGCTTTTTTGTGCTATTTGCTTGATTAAGGTTTTATCTTACATTTTTTAACCTATCTATTACACAAATCTAACAAAAAAACATGATTGAAAGCTAAAAATTAACAAAAAATACTTTAGGTTTAAGCAAAAACCCTCTTTTGAGCTATCTAATCACTCAAATCTCTAGTTTTTTTCTTAAACCACTTGCTAATCCTACTCCCAACCATAAGCTATGCACAAAATCAAAAACAACCAAAATAATCAAATCAAACAACCCAAAACTGAATGCCATAGTTACTTACTTGACACTCGGCAATGGAGACTCCATCAGATTCGAACAAGGAAGGCCTCGACAAGAAGCGGATTGTGTTCCCCGACAGCGGCACCAAAGATGTTAAACAAACCCTCACATATCATGGGAAGTTGCCAATCTGCCAAGCTCGAGCTATGCTCTAAAGCTCCACCGTCATGTGTGGATAGCCACTCTTCTCGTCTCACAATCCTCCTGCACTCGTTGTCACACCAAGGCAATTCCTAATCCTATGGGTGGTGCAACTGCATGTGACAAACATATAGAAAATAATGATAGTTTGAGAAAAACATCCATCAAAAAAAATGGAAGATAGTTGCTTTTGAAGGGAAATAGTAACAAAACTCATGAATCTATCCCATCTTATAATTGATCCATTTGTGTTGCTTCATCAATGTCTATATCTAATGGAAACTCAATGAAAAGATGGGATTCTATATGAATATCACTATCATTATCTTTTCGGATTGATGTTTCTCATGCTCTTGATTAGCCTCCTCTAAATTGTTTTCTTCATTTTCATCATCATCGCCTTCTTCCAATGAGTTATTTTTTGAGATAGAACTTACACCTCATCTAGAGATTTTGATCTTGAAAGATACGTTTTGAACAAGGAAAAAATTGCATAACATACCACCACTTTGGATCAATTCAATCGGTGTGAAACACAACCTAAAATAATAAAGCAAAGGGCTTACACTTTTATTATACTACATCAAGATTTACTAGTGAGATTGGTTGGGTTACTAACCTATTGACAGTATTAAGGTAGTATGAAAGTATCTTTCTCATCATTCCGAAAATTGATGGAATCAATTTGAAAAAACTCATTTGGATGTTTCTTCATGATTGCTTGAGCACCTTTATATATCACCTTGAACCATTTTACATCAAAGATGAATGGACTAAATTCTCTAAACCCAATCTCAAGAATATCTTGAATAGTTCCACAATACTCAAGATTGTCCTCTATGACATTGTTATCATGTCTGCTAGCTTGACTTTCTTGCTCAAAAGTTGCCATCACACCACAATCAAATGTGTTTCTTTTAGAATCCACATGCTCCATGTGAAAGTTATATCCCTTTGACCATATTGCATTATATAGTTTGTACTAACATTAAATAAAAGCATGATATTTAGTATAGTGCATTAAATAAGATATATAACAATTGAAGCATGAGGCAGAGATGTAGAATACACTTACTTGAGGGTCACATCCTTGTGCATACTCATGCTCTTTTCTTGTGATCATCCCTCCATTATTGATGCCATCAATATTGCCATATTAAGTCATTCTATATTGATCACATTTGGTAGAGGTTCTAAGCTGGGTGGGAATGGAAAGCATTTATTTGCTCTTCTGAAAGCTCTTCTCTCATCCTTTTTTCTATTGGTTGCATCCTTGTATCTCCCAATCAACTTCTCCATGATGGGACTATTTAGAATGCACATTTTATTCACCTTTTGGTATAATGCTTCATCAAGTCTTCATTTCCTTCCTTTTTCTTGTGACACATTAGTAATTAGTCAGTCATCCTCCTCATTGCTCCACAATCGTGGCATGGAAAGATCTATGCGAGATATACACAAGAGACTCTTGCATCAACCATCCCTCTGCCATGCTTACTTCTGGTCTTGCTCTTTGTTTCACAAAGTCCTTTAAGGTTTTCATGAACCTTTCAAGAAAAAACATCCATCGAACATGAATAACACCATAAAGTGCCACAAATGCACCATAAGATGCAATTGGCTAGTGAGAATTATTCTAGGAAAGTTTTCCTCGATCATACACACTGCCTCAATAGCATTGAGGACGAGCCATCTCAATGGATGTAGGATCTATCTCCTTTAAGGATATGTACCTATATACATAGCAATCATGTGTACTATTTATTATACATAACTTGTGATTGCACAAGAATACCAAATATTAAATATAACTTAGCTAGTGAATTGAGACGAGCCATCTGAATGGATGTAGGATCTATCTCCTTTAAGGATATGTACCTATATACATAGCAATCATGTGTACTATTTATTATACATAACTTGTGATTGCACAAGAATACCAAATATTAAATATAACTTATATAACTTAGCTAGTGAATTGAAGAGAAGATTCATACCTCACCAAGCTTCCCATTTTGTAAATAGCCTCTCTCACCTTCTTGTCTCCCACAAACAACTATAACAATTGGAAGAATAAACTATGCATAGAAAAAAATGGAAGTTAGTATATGAGCCTACAAATTATGTACCATAAAGAGAAATTTAATAAGCGAATATTTAAATGCATGTAATATCTTGTGCCAATCATGTGTCTTGAGGCCATATAATTGTACCTCTCCTTTCTTTTTGTCTTTGTGAAGGCACCCTTCAATTAATGCATTACTCCCGTTGGTGTACAAAAAGAGGCAATCACACTTTTCACATTATTATTCTCCTTCTTGGTTAATACCCATGGTACCTTTGGTAGGACCATGTTACCACTATCACCTACAATTGGTCATGCACTTTGAAGAAGTCCAATGTTTTGTAAGTCATCCCTTGCACCCTTGGTATCTCTTTTACCAATTAAATGGTCCCAAATACTTGTTGCCACATTCTTGAAGATATGCATGGGATCTAAGAGATAATTGATCTTCAACTCACACCAATATGGAAGTCAAAAGAATATTAAGTGTCTTCGCATACCATCGGATGGTGGATTTGGGGTGCTTCTCTATGCCTCAAACCAATCTCTATTTCTCATCACAAGTGGTGAGACATCATGTGGCACATACTTGGAATGTGAAGGAGGGAGAAATCAATGACGTTTGTCATACACCACCTTATTTAGTGTAGAGGGTCTTTCCGAAACAAGTGTCCAAAACAAGTGATGGTCCACAAATCGGACATGCATGATGTCCGAAGGTTGCCAAACCTATTTTAAAATTGAGATGATTAAGTGGTAGAGTAAGACAAGTTTAAAGTTTAAAGCTATAAAGTTCAAGTATGTGCCTGGGCACTCCGAGAACCCGGGATAGTCATGCATCATCCAAAGAAAAACTCTTTTCACCTCCATATCATGTGTATTTATTGGCCTTGAGACATCATGCACTTTGATACCTCGCTATAGTGTCTTAAGCTCCTCAATCAAAGGCTTGAGATACACATCACACGTCCATGTTCGCCACCTTATACTTGCCTTGTACAGAAGATCAAGCATGATATGACCTTTCTTGATTGCCACCCATGTATTTATTGGCCTTGAGACATCATGCACTTTGATACCTCGTTATAGTGTCTTAAGCTCCTCAATCAAAGGCTTAAGATACACATCACATGTCCATGTTCGCCACCTTATACTTGCCTGGTACAGAAGATCAAGCATGATATGACCTTTCTTGATTGCCACCCATGGAAGGAGATTGTAATTCACCAATACAATAGGCTAAGTAGACCATGATGTGGACTTGAAGACAAATGGGTTAACACCATCAATGCCCTAGCCAAGACATAAGTGATGGGGCTCATGATATGACCTCTCTTGATTACCACCCATGAAGGGAGGTTTTAATTCACCAATAGAATAGGCCAAGTAGACCATGATGTGGACTTGAAGCCAAATGGGGTAACACCATCCATGTCCAAGCCAAGATGTAAGTGATAGGCCTTATCTTTAAACCATGCACATTGATGATCCACATGATGATCCTCATAATGACATCGGTTGAGCAATGAGTTGCATGCCATGTCATAAGTTCTGAAATCCCCTTACATTTAAACATGTTTTGGATGCGATGATGTTAGAAAAGTGTCTCAACACCTTTTGGGGAACTTTGTCTCCTTGCAAATCATCTCTATAGTGACTCTCTTCACATTGTAGACATTGTGTTTCATCTTTATTAACCCCTCTAAATAGCATGCAATCATTGGAAAATGTGTGTATTTTGTATAATCCATACCTAGCATAGAGAGAAATTTACAAGACCCATCTCATGACTCCGGCAATAGATTTTGAGGGAGAAGAATCTTCTTGAGAAGCTTATAACATAACATAAGAAATCATATGTCAAAATATCTACAAGGAAAGTATATAAAATAAGAGAAATTTTCTATTTAAGAGATAATATATTAATTGGATCTTACCTAAGAAGACTTTTGACACTTGCATCACTCCATCCATAAGTTGTTTACAAGTTTAATAGCTCCAAGTTTGCTCGCAGTGTAGAGACGAACATCCCTCATATACAAAGGGGTGCTTGCCTCTGTACGCAAGGTTTTCTCCTCTTGTGACATTGGAGCTTGCTCTTTATTATCTATGACCTCCCGTTCAAAGAAGTAATTCACCATGCCTTCCATGATGAGATCCTCTTCCTCGTCATGTGGCAATGGTGGAGGCACCTCATTCATTGGTTGGCGAAGATGATTCTCAGCCATGCTTTCCTATGAAGCGTTACCATCTTTCCCAATATACCTGATGTTATTGAACGGTGTGGCATATTGTGTAACACTCTCCTATGGTTCTCCTTTATGTCATCATCCGCACTTGGTCATGCCAATGCCTCGTGAAGCCCATATGTACGGACATATTCAATTATTATACGATGTTGTCAGATATATTGGCCCTTGCATCATCTCGATCATACATATAACATATTTTTTCTCTCAACCATGCTTTGGAACCACCATCCATCCCCCTTGATCACTATTAGACATCTGAAATCAGGCCAAAATTGAAGATGTATTAGTATAAAAAGACATGAGCTATCCAAAACTACCAGGTGAAAAGCTGCCCAAGGTTTCGCTCTGCTACTACGCAGTGTTCTCAACAGCAAAATGTTGCTGCTGAGAAGTGACCTACAAACTAGTACTCCCACATGAATCGCCATCCCCACAATTCCTTTCTACCTCATTAGGGGAAGGTTGAGGTCTATAGGGGCCCTTTAAGATGCCATGTGATTAAAAGGTTATTAAGGAAAAGAGCCAATCGTGTGATGCCATGTAAACAAAAATGTTGGGTGATTAAAGGTGGTTAAATATGAAAAGAGGACTTCCTACCATATTCCAGGATTAATCATCCTAGATTAATTGAATGATTCTCATTATAATCATGAAAATTTTAATTTTTATGTTTATGCATAAATAGTTAATTAGGAAAAAGAGAAATTTCTAGTAATCCATTTTTATGCTAAAAGAGTAATCCCCCCATGAAAATGGAAATCCATGTATTCCAATGAAGTAAGAGAAAACTTGGGATGCTGAAACTTTGTATATTTTATTTAAAATTTAAAAAAGGATTTTAGTTAAGTTTATCTTTTTGCATAGATAAATTTAAATGATGAAAGAGGAATTCCCACCATATTGGAATTCAAATATTTAAATGAGAAAAGTGTAATTTTTAGCATATTGAAATTAATGGATATTTTATTTAAATTAAAAGATGAATTTTAGATAAATTTATTTTATCTATGAGAAATATTTAAATGGTAAAAGAGAAATTCCTATGACATTTGGAATTCCATCATTTAGATGGGAAAAGAGAAATTCCTAGCATATTGAAATTAATGGGTATTTTATTTAAATTCAAAGATAAATTTTAGATAATTTATTTTATCTATGAGAAATATTTAAATGGTAAAAGAGGAATTCCTATGACATTTGGAATTCCATCATTTAGATGGGAAAAGATAAATTCCTAGTATATTGATTTAGATAAATTTATTTTATCTATGAGAAATATTTAAATGTTAAAAGAGGAATTCCTATGACATTGGAATTCCATCATTTAGATGGAAAAAGAGAAATTCCTAGCATATTGAATTAATAGGTATTTTATTTTAGATGAAATTACTTTATGAGAAATATTTGATGATAAAAGAGGAATACCCATGACATTGGAATGCAATTAATTAAATGCAAAAAGAGGAATTCCCACGGTAATTAAGATCCAAGAAATTAAATGGAAAGAAGAGGAAATTTTAGTATAATTCAATTTATGATTATTTATCAAAAGTGGAAATATGGGTAGAATTGATTTCTGTAAATCCCATGAATTCTTTTATTCAAAAGAGGAATATTGAATATAATTCATTTGAGAAATTGAGAATGAATATGGAAATAGTCGTCGAGAAAAAGAACCTTTAATTAGACCAAGCAATTTGGTAGAAATTTAGAAAAAGTCCCATTATCGGGATCAACCTAGAAAAAGCTATTAAATAGGAATAACATGTGAATGGATGAGATAAGGTGAAAATAGGATGCGATAAGATGTGTATAGGATGTGATAAGATGTAAACGGGATGCGATATGATGAGAATGGATGTGATAAGATGTGTATGGGATGTGATAGAATGTGAATGGATGTGATAAGAGGTGTATGGGATGTGATAGAATGTGAATGGATGTGATAAGATGTGTATGGGATGTGATAGGATGTGATAAGATGAAAATCGGATGTGATAAGATGTGATGTAATGAGAATGAATGTGGATGTGTATGTGGAAGAATGAATGTGGATGCGTATGTGGAAGAATGGATGTGGAAGGAAGAATAAATGTGGATGTGTATGTGGAGGAATGGATGTGGATGTGTATGTGGAGGAATGGATGTGGAGGTGTATGTGGAAGAATGAATGCGGATGTGTATGTGGAAGAATGGATGTGGATGTGTATGTGGAGGAATGGATGTGGAGGTGTATGTGGAGGAATGGATGCGGATGTGTATGTGGAAGAATGGATGCGGATGTGTATGTGGAAGAATGGATGTGGATGTGTATGTGGAAGAATGGATGTAGATGTGCATGTGAAAGGATGTGATGTCAGTGTGAGTGAATGAATGAGATGTGATGTGATGTGAATAGGGATGTGAATGAATGAGATGTGATATCATGCGAATCGGATGTAAATGTATGATATGGGATATGAATGGATGAGATGTGATGTGATGTGAATCGGGATAAGAATGAATGAGATAAGATGTGAAATGAATATGATGAGATGTGATGTAAATTGAGATAGATGTGAATGAATGAGATGTGATGTAAATGAATGAGGTGTGATGGGATGTGAATATGGGTAGATGCGAGTGGATGAGATGTGATGAGGATAAATGAGGAAAGATGTGATGAGATGAAAAATGATATGATTGGATGAGAATAGGAATACATATGAATTGGATATGGATTAAGTAATGTGGACAGATGTGGAACAATGTGAAAGACAAGAGTTCATAATAGAAACTATATTTATGACCTATTTTTAAATGACTGTTTTATGTCAATAATGCTGG
This sequence comes from Cibotium barometz, assembly GCF_041138505.1. Taxonomy (NCBI): domain Eukaryota; kingdom Viridiplantae; phylum Streptophyta; class Polypodiopsida; order Cyatheales; family Cibotiaceae; genus Cibotium; species Cibotium barometz. The sequence goes on from NC_141098.1 coordinate 23,267,716, forward strand.
GGAAGCATTTTGACCGTCTTGAGAATGGGGTCGTTGCTGGAGACCTAACTGATAAAGTTGCAATAGCTGACGGAGAGTCAACGGAGGACGTCTCGCGTAGCAAGGTCGGCCGATTGACCAGCCTCGGTTCGATTTAAATGGTGGGAGGGACCAAGGAAGCGGCCTATGAGTGAAGCACTAAGTGACCTGCAACAAAGGATCCTAGAGGGTGTTGACCATACGGTGCTCGGGCTCTGGGTCGCCGAAGATACCCACACGTGCGTCGGGAAAGATATTGGATCAAGGAGTAAGAGTTGTTTTCTGAAGTCGGGCATGGATCTAGTTGATTGACCTTGCTGGTCCTCAACGAATGAGTCCATGGCTCTTTTATATGGATCTGTTGGTTGATCTTGCTGATCTTCAACGGAGATTCCATCTTGATTTTTATAAGTGAATATATTGTCGGGTACTATGAGCTAGGAACTATCGAAAAGGCCCCTGCTGAGGGACAGGTGGTGTGAGCGTTTTGATTGCCAATGATGCCATAGGTACACCGATGAAGGAATAATTGGAAATTAGGATTCAACCGGATATTTTGGAGGGTTATGATCAGTGACACTATGGTTTCATTAAATGATTGTTTTAAAGATATCTGAATCCGTGAAAAAGGCAATTTCATATTGGGTGTGTAAGTGGTGTGACTGGCATTAAATTTGCATGAATATCCGGCTAGGGGGCCTGGGAACTCTTTTCCCTGGTGGTACCCGAGATAAAACCTAACCAAATTCCTAATTGGATCCCATCACTACAGTGGTTGGGCGGTTGGCTAACCCATGGGACTGGATGGGGTTAGTAGGCTGGACTGATGGATCCGTAAAATGAGACTCAATTTTGTTATAGTATGAGAGATGAAGTAAATCCCCGATAGTAATTGTTCTATAGAAAAAGAATCAACGGCTGTGCCTCTCGATGGGGAAAAAAGCGTTGGTTTCTATGATCTAGGTGCAAGTATCTTCCTTGATCTGACCAAGTGACTCACAGGTTCGGTCGGATTAGTTTGGTCAGTAATGACCCTGACTACGTTAGAGCACAAATATCCTGGAGGAATCACCCGTGCTTTTCGGTAGGGGGAAGTTTTTCCTAGTTTAGTTTTTGAAGAACCAAGGGATTAGTCTCTTGTCCGGATATCCGTGGGTGAGGCCCTGAGTGAGGGATCCTGCCCCATGCAAGAAGTGCTACTTCCGTTACTAGCACCCCCGAATCCGTTGCGGGGGTGGGGGGCAGGGATCTTTCAATGTAGGTGTGTCTCTATGTGTGATTGTGTGTGTGTGTGTGTGTGTGTGTGTGTGTGTGTGTGTGTGAAAGATAACCATGTGTGTGCTAAAATGGCTAAGGGGATAGAGAAGAATACTTTATGCGCTCCATAGGGGTGCATGAGTTGCTTTAGAATACTTTATGCACTCCAAATGGCACTCTTTCACATAAACACAAAAACACACACATTTTTATGTACTGTAAAAGGTTTTATGTGTGGGTATGTGTGTGTGTGTGTGTGTGTGTGTGTGTGTGAGAGAGAGAGAGAGAGAGAGAGAGAGAGAGAGAGTGTGTGTAGAGTCTTTTGGCACGCATAGGAGATCACAAATTCTACATAACCTCCTTATCGCGCCAAATGGCCATCTAAGTCTTGCCTTGTGTATATGTGCATATATGTATCTGTGAGATGGTGCATGTGTGTGTGTGTGTGTGTGTGTGTGTGAGAGAGAGAGAGAGAGACTGAAGTTCTCTCTCTCTCTCTCTCTCTCTCTCTCTCTCTCTCTCTCTCGATCTCGATCTCCCTTTCTCTCTCTCTCTCTCTCTCTCGATCTCGATCTCCCTTTCTATCTCTCTCTCTCCACTAACACTAGAAACTAGATTTGAAAAAAAAATAGTAGTTTCTATTTTTGGCTGAACGTTAAACCTCAACCATACGATCAACATATCACCTAACACGTGTACGGTCTCGAAAGACGTGCCCAACGAATCAATTTTCGAGGTTCAATTTTCAAAAGATGTGCCCAAAATAATTTTGGCTTGATTGTTTTTGCTCTCTCTTTTATAGCTCAAACCAATTTTGTGAACGAAAACTAACCCATTTGTCGGTATTTATAACTAAAATTAGCAAATTTCAACATTTTTCTTAAGTGGACAAGTTGGCACCAAGAGGGGATGTTGGAAAGGGGTGCCTACTTGTAAGATTACCTCAAATTAGATAGACTTGAGGCCTTTAACACTTTAAGATTCTAGGGTTTGGATGGCTAAATCAATTTGTGGAACCTTGTAGTTAAGTGCACTCGTTTGGTGATAGTACTCGGATGGGTGACCTCCTGGGAAGTTTTTCCCCCATTACATTTTAACATCATAGCCATTTAGCGTGCATATGTGTTTTCATTCTCCTTTCTCTCCCTTATATCGCTCCAAATGGCTATCATAGCCATTTCAAGCGCATTGGTGCTTTGATTCTCCTTGCTCTCCCTTGTATGGCTCCAAATGGCTGTCATAGCCATTTCAAGCACATTGGTGCTTTGGTTCTCCTTGCTCTCCTTTGTATGGCTCCAAATGGCTATCATAGCCATTTGGCACATATTAGTGCTTTGATTTTTCTTTCTCTCCCTTGTATAGATTTAAATGGCTATTTGATGTAATCACATAGTTGATTGCCATATAATTTTGGCTTGATTGTTTTGGCTCTCTCTTTTATAGCTTAAAATGGCTATCTAATGTATTGATGTGTTGGGAAACAACTTTTTTCGAGCATTGGTGTGTTGTAGCTATTTTTGGAAAAAAGGAACAGAAAGAGAAGAAGAAGACACGACAATGAGAAGAGCAAGACAAGAAGAAGAAGATCGAGGAATGAAGAGAACATTCAAAGTTCTCCCTCTCTTGCTTCAAAAGAAAATATATGCTTCGTACATGGTCAAGCCTCTTTATTGCTATTGTCAGTCACATTCTCCAAGAAAGCGCTACTTTTTAGATGAAAAGGCATGTTTATTGCTATTGTTAGTCATGTTCTCCAAAAGAATGTTACTTTTTAGATGAATACGATAGTTTTTTTATTATAAGTTAAAGTTTTTAACTTTTTTTATTTGAATATAGCTATTTTTCAACGTTACGTTGCCCGCTTGCTCATTGGTCTACTTCTTTTTTCTCTCTCTTCTAAAAGGCCCTCCAAATGACCTCCGAAATATTCTAATGCTTATGCTCATTTCTCTGTTGTCCTACTCTCATGTCTCTTCTCCTCTACAACGCCTCTCTTACCTACTCTCATGTCTCTATCTTCCCTTTCCCTCTCTCTTTTACATGCTCTCTCTCTCTTTCTCTCTCTCCATCTTCCTCTCCCTTTACACACACACACACTCTCTCTCTCTCTACCTCCTTCTACCTCCCTCTCTTCTCTTGTCTACCTTTTCATCATTTCCTACTTCTTCTCCCTCTCTCTCCCTCATTGCCACCATACGCTCTCCCTTTGTTGTCTATCCCTCTCCCTCTCTCTGTCTATGCCCTCCCTCCCTCTGTTCCTTAAACTCTATTCCCCTTCTCATCCTCCCCTGTAATCTCTCTCTCTCTCTCTCTCTCTCTCTCTCTCTCTCTCTCTCTCTCTCTCTCTCTCTCTCTCTTTTCAAATAGCAAAGAACATGTCTCAACATTATGGGACATGTCATTGACATTATATTTTTTAAATATATTACAGCAAAAGGAACACAAGACATATAAATTAATTCGATATGATCTTTAAGAAGCCAATGTATATAGAATGGCATATACAATAAATAGTCTCGTCAAGATTCACACATATAACACGTCTGCCCTCATAACGGGCCACTCGAGAAAAATCTCTTGCTCTTGAATATAGTTAAACAACTACATTTCCCTCTTTTGAGCATGAATTTACGATGAATTCCCATAATTGTCTTCGATGCTTTGACAACATCCTGCAAGCAATCAATTCCAATAGCCATATTACAGCAAGATCCTTCAATTCCAAACATAGAATAAGTACAACATGCTAATTCATACCTCACCAAGTGCATCCATCTCTTGACCTCACATAGTTAGCTTGGACACTATTATCAACAATAAACTCAATCATGGGTGGTGGAGGATGAATACTTACCACTACGCTTGTGAAGATTGTGCAAATGAGAGTATAGACCTTTAAAGTAGGTCACAAGTGTCAATAAATAGGAAACCAATGAAATGCAAATGCTCAAAGCACATCAAAAATTTGCAAGAGTTGAGCTCACCTAAGTTCCATACACTTGCCCTATGCACCAAAGTAGAGCAAAATCTCTTGCTCTTGAATATAGTTCAACAACTATATTTCCCTTTTTTGAGCATGACTTTACGATGAATTCCAAAAACTCTCTTCCATGCTGGTAACATCCTGCAAGCAATCAATTCCAAAAGCCATATTACAGTAAGATCCTTCAATTCCAAACATAAAATAAGTACAACATGCTAATTCATACCTCGCCAAGGGCATCCATCTCTTAACCTCACCCAATTAGCTTGGACACTATTATCGATAATAAAATCAATCATGGATGGTGGAGGATGAATACTTACCACTACGCTTGTGAAGATTGCGCAAATGAGAGTATAGACCTTTAAAATAGGTTACAAGTGTCAATAAATATGAAACTAATGAAATACAAATGCTCAAAGCACACTAAAAATTTGCAAGACCAAATTTCCATACACTCGCCTTGCTTCAATCCTGCACCGAACACTCAAGAGACTACTTTTGCTATTGCCACCATATTTGCAACTTGCGCAATTGTTCCAATGACAACCAAGGTGAAATTATTGTGTCAAGAACATTACTAGCTAGGTCGAAGATATGTTGCTTGTCCCCATCTACATCGCAAACATGGAAATAAGAAATGCATAAAAAAGACCTAAAGAAATGATGAGAGAGAGGGAATGCTAACTTAAAAGTGCTGGATATCAAGGCTCACCTACTATGTTGTTCCATGCCGGGACTTCATTTTCATACTTAACCCAAAAACAAGTCAGCCTCACTATAATAGCATGGCATGGTTGCTTGACATTGAGGGTGTACAACATTGATTTAGGGATACTTTGTTAGGTCACTGCATCTTCCACATTAGAAGAAAGACTTGTGCGAAAACAACATGTGACTAATAGGTCATGAGACAATGTGTGCACAACATTGATTTATGGGTACTTGGTTAGGACATTTCACCTTCCACATGGGTGAAATTAAAAGAGAGAGAGAGAGAGAGAGAGAGAGAGAGAGAGAGAGAGAGAGAGCAAGGATAGGCCACGATGTATGTGGCTATTTATAGCAATTCTTAAACATAAACCTGCCCAAGCTCTAATAAGTAAGGGTGGTCCTTCCATGGTCACCCATCTCTTCTAAGTCCTAGGCAATCACCTATGTATAGTAACATGGTGGTAAAGGGGTCAATTTGGTGCCACCCTATTAATTTTTAGTGTCCTTGACCGAGTGATTTTCTTGCTACCATTTATCTTGTAAGTTAATTAACAAACACATAAATTCCAAAAAAATGAAGCAAAAAATTGAATTAGTATTAAAGTATTTTGTGGTCCGAGTTTACTTTGGTGGTGGCAGGGGTGCTAGATGTGATCACCAACGTTTTCAACCATTGATCCCAACACTCCAACCCCGAATGACTTAGTCATGAGGCTGAGTTTACTTGTGGTCCAAGGAATGGTGTAGAAAAGAGCCACTCTTGTTATGGATTTAATACCAGTCTCATATTGACACGTAAGAAGAAGTGTCACTATACATGAATGCATTCATTAAAGATTAAGGGCATGAGTGCTATATTGAACAAGAAGGTGATAATATTGGAGTGCATACATTAAAGATTTAGTTTAGGGGTGTGATATTGAACAAAGGCTATAATTTTATTGCGCATGATCGTCATTGTAGGGTATTTACAGAAAGGACCATTACTTGACGTCCTTTGCTGCTCGACGTCCACTACTCGACGCTCGTGACCATCACATCCTGCCCCAGCGCTTGGGTTTTGTGCAGGTAGGCTCCATTTTCTTTGTATAATATATATAATGAATGCGATTTATATATACATAAATGAGAGAGAGAGAGAGAGAGAGAGAGAGAGAGAGAGAGAGAGAGAGAGAGAGAGAGAGAGAGAGAAGTATATGACATATGTGTATAAATTGAATAATATTTGAATGAATGATAGAATACATGAATGAATGATAATATACATGAATGCCAAATATGTGTGTGTGTGTGTGTGTGTGTGTGAGAGAGAGAGAGAGAGAGAGAGAGAGAGAGAGAGAGAAAGATACATGCAGTAATAATCTCTTACCTTATTATGTTACTTATAGATGTCTCCATATTACGAGGAGATTACACTCCTTGATGGGAGGATTGGTCGACAATGTCGAGTATTTCAAACGTGCTCCAAGAGTGACACTACGTATGTTAAGAGAGTCCACATGATGCGCCATTTGAAGGATGAACACGAAGTAGTGGTGGACGTCCCCAAGCTTAAGGTGGGGGGCGACCTAGAGATGGTCAGCATCCAAAGTTCTTACCTTGTCCTTGTTATGAGCGACAAGCGAAGACTAGGTTTGAGAATGTGGAGAATAAGTTTAGAGGAATCTACACAAGTTCCTTAAGCACCAACGACAAATAGTGGAAGGGGAGTGGGAGGCTCTTGAGGATAAGAGCACCACTACGAGGGAGGCATTTATAATGGGAAAACTTAAAGATGCCGAGATCTCATACATGAAGCTAAAGGAGAGTCGCATCTTGCACATCGAGAGGCATATCAAGATTGGCTATGAGAAATGTGTAAGTGATGTAATTACATTAAATTAAATACATTATTACAAAACGAGAATAAGACTTAAACTTTTTGAGTAAATGTGTTGTAGAAACGGAGAAGAGAGGCTGAGGTCGAGGCCGAGGCCGCAACGTGTGAGGAGGAAGATGAAGATATGGATGTCCCGGGGAGTCCGGTAAGTCTATGAATTTGGGCATGCATTGTCCACATGTCTAGCATTTCAAGAGAATACTAACATTGTCATGAATAAAGGTTGAGTATGCGAGCATGGCACCAAATAAAGATGCTCGAAGAAGAGATTATGATTCCTTATCCCCAATGAAGGTATTTGAGAAACACCTAGGTGAGGAGGATTTGGAGGTTCTTTGATCTCCTACACCCGGCATTGCCAAGAATGAAGTAGTCTTGAGAGTTTCTTACGGCATGATCGAGTGCATGAGCCCTAACGTGGGAAATGAAAAAACCCACCTAGAAAGGTTATATTTGTAATCATGATTTTTTTTTGGCTTCGAGATTTAGAATATAAGATGACATCATGTAATGATTGTGCTATAGGTTGAGAGACGGTGTCACCCTCCATTTCACATGCACACGCTTAGGATTGAGTGCTAAAATGGAGGGTAGACTAATTGACAATGACTTTCAAACAGAAGCCTCCACAAAGACAATGAACATGTTTGCGATGTAAGTACACCTTAAAACAACTTTGTACAATGCAAATGGATGTGACCTTATATCTTGCTAACTTCGAGTTCTTGTAGTTTGATGGAGAACAAGCTACCACACGACATTTTCAAGGAAATTTGGTTTGTGGATAGCTTGTGGTATGCATATGTGCCATTCGAGGGTTCATAATCATACAACGATGGATAAATTTTTTGGGCCCTTGGACTTGGCACAACATGTGCTTACTTTCTTTCATATCTTGCATAGGTAATACTATGACAGAAGCTCTTTATATGTAATACTTTATCTTGCAAGTGTTTGTGTAACTTAAACGAGTTTCTTTTATAGAAATCATTGGGTTCTTGTGGCAATTTTCAATGGCTACAAGGTCCATATCCCAGGTTTGCCAAGAGGGAAAACTGCTATATTGTTCTTTGATTCTTTGTCCATGTGCACCTTGTCGGATTATCTCCACGATGTGTATCAGTAAGTTTCTAAATGAGAACTTTTCTTCCCTTATGTCACAATATTTTATAATAATATACATATAATGACATGTTTTATGGCAGAGTGTTACGGCATCTTAGTCGGCATTGCTCTAGCCCGGCAATGAAGCATAAGTTGGAGAACCCACAATTACATTATGTAATACAGGAGGTGGAGGTATATGGACTTAGGGTTTAGGGTAAGCATTTACATGTATTGTTGCATAGATAATCATAATATGTAATTTCTTCTACATTGTAGGTACTCCATCAACCTAATGAGGTGGATTGTGGCTTTTATGTAATGACCACAATGTGATCTTTGATAGATGGAGCAATAATTGGTAGGCGCGGAAGGTACATGGGGTAAGTTGCTTACTATGGTTAGCACATAAGCTCATTTCAAGCCGTTCCCCCTTTCAAGACTGGCAATTGAAGGTCATGGAGAAGAATTCAAGGTAATGTGAAAATGATGGCATCATTAGGCATCTAAGTAGTAACATCATTAGTTATAGTCTAATTCACCATTTAGAACTTTAGTTTTGTGGAGGGTTTATGTGTGAATGGTGAAAATATGAAAATCTATAATCTGAAACTCTGAAATATGAAAATTTGAAATTTAAAAATCTGTAATGGATTGGATCAGGTTGAAATGGATGTAGGTGCTGGCTCTTCTAGAAATGGATTGGGTCTTGCAAATGGATGTGGACCTGCATGTTGGTATGATATGAAAATCTAAAATCTAAAAATATGTCATCTTGCCTATGTAGATTTGTGCCAATCTGAAAATCTTTAAGGACGTGACATTAATCCCTCCCTCTCAAAGAATGTTGCACACAAAATGATCTTTTGCTCCTAGAGTCTAGAGTAAGTGAAACCACAAAAAACAAGAATACATTCAGCCTAGAAATGAACTCAAGAAGCCAATTAAAATATAAATCAATGCAAATCTCCCAAACAAGTGAGCTAGAGAGTGCATCAATTTATAGCCAAAAGTTACAGCTTCATGCACCACCACACGTCACACACCTCATCACACCTCACATACCACCTCATCACAAATGTGCCCACAAAGCTAGTGGCCCACATATCACATCTTACATCTGATTGAATCAATTAGCTTTAGATCCCTTTGCACAGTGTCATGATTTTATCCTTTTGCTCTTGTTTCTCTTGGCTCTCTATCTCATTCCATGTTAGACTTTGTGTCACTTTTTCATGTGTAGGCAAGGTAAAAGTAGAGAGGGGGGGGGGACAAGAAGAAATTTACACGTTTGCGGCATTGTATTAATATTAATAAATATAAATATAAAAAATAGATTTCTTTAATTAATCTAAGCTCGACACGTGGATACCTATAATAAAGATACCTAAGCTCAACTCGTGGATACCTATAATAAAAAATGGAGTTCATTAATTAATCTAGGTTGGACACATGGATACCTTTAGCTTGCAAGTTTGCTTGACCTTTAGCTTGGTTTGCTCTGCAACTCACAATGTATCTACCGAAGTGTTTGGTTGTGATTAGAAAAAAGTATGAAATTTCTCTTTGAGAGAGGAGGAGAAGGAGAAGAAGAAAAGCTCATAAGCACAAAGCATAGCCCAAAACCATGATCCTAATCAGATCGACACATGATAGATTATAGGTGCAAGAGAGATTAGTGAGAACATTAAAATCCCTTTGCATAAATGGGGAGAGTGAGTTACAAACATGACAAGTTAGCTTTAAACTTCATAAGCCTTTTCTCACTAGGCATCCTAAGAGTAGGTGATGGAAGGTGCATGTGATCGACTACAAGGCTTTTACAAGTGTTAGGCCTTTCTAGCCAGGTTCCTCATGCTATGTATGATCTTGAAGTACAAGACGTGTGAACATCTTAAGCACACTTACAATGTCAATTAATGGGAAATACAATATAATTAAAGATGCTCGGTATGATGTTTGCAAATGTTGTCAGTGATGAAGAACCATGTGAAAACCAACATGCGAGAAAATTGTGAGAAATATATGGATGTAAAAACCTCATATGATTGTAAGTCTTAGATGTGTTTATAAGGCACTAATGCAAGAAGAATACATGGAAATAGAGATAAAAAGGGCTTTCTGTGATGAGGACTGGGCACATGTACTCTTGGTTTAGCATGTCCCTATGATGCCATAGGTGGTCCTCTTAGGTCTACGCATCCCTAGCTCATGTCCATGTAGCCCATGTTGTGGTTACGATGTAAGGGTTATGAGATCGCTTAAGGAGAGATTTACATCCATAAAAAAAGGGTTTTTTTAATTATTTGAGTTTGCATTTTGGCGAGCGGTGTTCATCACTGTCATATGTATTTTGTGTGAGGTAGGTTTTCTCCACATTGGTATTTTAAGAGAAGCCAAAATGTGCATTGAAACAAAAGTTATTTGTGTATGGTGTGGTTATGAAAGGGAGAAAGGTGATCTAGATGCATATATGAGTCACATGTTGTGCTAGTCACATCATGGAGTTTGTGTTTAAGTCCATGTATGATGGAAACATGTAAATTGATGGGCATAAGTTGTGTGCTAGTTACATGGAGTTTGTGGTTGAGACCACACCAAGATTGTTTCCATTTATGATGGAAACAAGCTTGGTGTGGGAGATCCTTCTCTGTCTCTCAACCCTAAACCCTCTTTCTCTCTCCCTCTCATCACTCCAACATGTCTACCTCCAGTAGCACTATGACGAACATGAAAGAACACTTCACCAAGCTCTTATCTAAGCTAATGATGTAAGTCAGAGAGAGAGATAGAAGAGCCTGAACGTGAAATATTTAAGCATATGCAAAAGGGTCTAGAAGCACAAAAGGTATGAAACAAACTCAATGAAGATAGTCCATTTGAAGATGGAGGTTTATATCAATGGAATTTGAAATTGAGTAAATCCTTTATTTTCAATCCTCTCCTTAAAGTTATAAATTTGCTCTTTCTGGTTAGATAACTCTCATTTGTATGGAGTTTACTAAGGAAAAATTCATTGTGTACATGAATTTTTTGCAAGTATGGTATCCTTCATTTTTTTCCTTCCATGTCTCTCCTCTCCTTAAAGTTGTAAATTTGAATATGCATATAGACAGGGAGATTGATAAATAGAGGAGCTTGGGAAGGTAGTGAAAGAGAAGGATGCCTAGTTTAGTAGTGCTAGAAGTAGATCATGTAGTGTTTCTCGGTAATTGAATAAAGAAGAGTAATCATGGCAAATAGACAGGGAGATAGATAAATAGAGGAGCTTGGGAAGGTAGTGAAAGAGAAGGATGCCTAGTTTAGTAGTGCTAGAAGTAGATCATGTAGTGTGTAATTGAATAAAGAAGAGTAATCATGGCAAATAGAATATGTAAATGTGTGGATTTGCTCTTTTTGGTTACTTATAGAACTCTCATTGGTATGGAGTTTTTCTTAACTAAGGAATGTATTTTCCTTAGAAAACTTTATTCATTGTGTAGATGAATTTATTTGAAATTATTTTTTTCCCTTCAATATCTCTCCTCTCCTTAAACTAATGAATTAGGTAATTTGCATATAGAGAGGTAGAAAGAGATAGAATGAGATTTAGAGAGAAATTGAAAGATTAACCATAAGAAAGAGGGAGAGAGAGAAACTAAGCATAGGGAAGATGGAGAGAGCGAAAGAGGGGGGGGGGGATAAGAAAGTAGGGGAGAGGGGGGCTAGTTACAAGAAAAAGGGAGAGAGATTGGCGGGGTCAATCCTTTTTTCCTCTCCCTCTCTCCCTCTCTCCCCCTCTCCCGCTCTCTCTACATATAAATATAGAGAGGGAGAGGGAGAGGGAGAGGGAGAGGGAGAGGGAATGAGAGAGAGAGAGAGGGAGAGGGATAGACAGAGGTGGAGACAACATGAGGGTGTGTGTTGAAGGGTGAAGAGAGATAGAGAGAGAGAGAGAGAGAGAGAGAGAGAGGGATAGACAGTGGTGGAGACAACATGAGGGTTCGTGGTGTTGAAGGATGAAGAGAGAGAGAGAGAGAGAGAGAGAGAGGGCATAGAGGGAGAGGGAGAGGGATAGACAGAGGTGGAGATAGCATGAGTGTGCATGTTGAAGGATGAAGAGAAATAGAGAGAGAGAGAGAGAGAGAGAGAGAGAGAGTGGGTAGAGGGCGAGGGAGAGAGAGAGAGAGAGTGTGTGTGGGTAGAGGTAGAGGGAGAGAGAGTGTAGAGGGAGAAAGAGAGAGAGAGCGAGTGAGTGGAGAGAGAATGGGAGAGGGCTAGACAGGGGGAGAGAGCATACGGTGGTAATGAGAGAGACAGGGAGAGCGATAGACAGAGGTGGAGAGCGCATGAGGGTGCATGTTGAAGGAGGGAGAGAAAGAGACGGAGAGAGATAGAGTGTGTAGAGGGAGAAAGAGAGAGACGGAGGGAGGGAGGGAGGGAGGGAGAGTGATAGATAGAGGTGGAGAAATCATGAGGGTGCATGTTGAAGGAGGATGAGAAAGAGAGCAAGAGGGTTAGAGTGTGTAGAGGGAGAAAAAGAGAGGGACGGAGGGACGGAGGGCATGGAGAGAGAGAGAGAGAGAGAGAGAGAGAGAGAGAGAGAGAGAGAGACATACTTGGTATTCATTTAGATACTAGGTATCTAAATTGGATACTAGATATCCATTTACATACTTGGTATTCATTTAGATATTAAGTAGCCATTTAGATACTATGTATGTAAATTTGATAGAAGGTATCTTTTTTTTGAATACTATGTAAGTGTTGTGGGATTTCATTAGATACAAAGAGTGTATTTAGATACCGAGTATCTACTTGTTTTGAATAGTATGTAAGTGTTGTGGGATTCCATTAGTCTATTTAGATACTAAATATCTACGAGTGGATGCAAGGTAAGGGTACTCACTTTCGTTCACTCTCAAGGAAAATAAGACATTGACACAAGGTAAGGGTACTCACTTTCGTTCACTCTCAAGGAAAATAAGAAATTGACACAAGGAGAAAAACTCACGGGCAGGGTATCTCGATCAAGATGTCAACATCAATAACAACATGACACGTGCCCCCCAAGCCAAAAGTGCAATATCTCGATCAAGATACCAACAACCGCCATGCCAACAACGTCAAAAGGGATGTCATGATCCATGTCACTAAAACACGTCATTGTTACCTCGATATCTTGATCAAGATACGTAGGCCACTGGGATCCATGTCAATGCCACAAGGGATCTCGGTCAACATGCCCACTTGGATATACATTCAACATGCACAATGATGCCATCTCGACCGTCCACATACCAGGGAGATATGATATAATGACCTCGGAAAGTAAGGTTTCAAAATGAGATTATTTCCTCACTGATCAAAATAATTTTGTGTTATGTTTAGAGACAAGATATACGATCACTGTAATGTTGATAAATTATAAGGGAAATATGATTTTTGATGATGACCTCAAGGAAATTAAGGTTTTAATATGGGATTATTTCCTCACAAATCAAAATAAATTTGTGTCATGTTTAGAGTAACTTATATTGAAACAAGATATATGATCAGTCTAATGTTTAAATTGCATTAGTTTAAGCTACAACATTAAAGTCAAAAAATGCTTAGAGCTACAAAGGATAAGACAATAAATTTAATGAAACAAATCTATTTGAACAAGCCTAAATTATTTCTAATTGGCCAAAAGTTTTTGACTTTTGAACAATCATATATAGTATGAGAGATTAAGATAGAGAAATCAATTTAATCAACTAATATTATGTAATATCATAGTATAAGTGAGAGAAACTAAATGTATTTTACTAATACTACTATACTCTTACTAAACAAATTTAAATGTATTAAATAAGATAGAGATAAACTTGATCTAAGAAATTTATGCTTAGAGCTACAAAGGATAAGACAATAAATTTAATGAAATAAATCTATTTGAACAAGCCTAAATTATTTCTAATTGGCCAAAAGTTTTTGACTCTTGAACAATCATATATAGTATGAGAGATTAAGATAGAGAAATCAATTTAATCAACTAATATTATGTAATATCATAGTATAAGTGAGAGAAACTAAATGTATTTTACTAATACTACTATACTCTTACTAAACAAATTTAAATGTATTAAATAAGATAGAGATAAACTTGATCTAAGAAATTTTCAATTTTTAATATATTAATCTTAAATTTTTGTATAAGTGACATGCTATATTATTTTGACTAAACATACAAGATGAGAGAGAAATTAACGAGATAGAAATGATAAAGTGTTTAGATACTCTTTCATAGTCAGAAAAAATACAAACTATAACTTCTTCTTGTGTGTTACATTACCTTGCTTCTAAGGTTTAAAGTTACAAAAGGCTCTAATGTGTGGTTCTAATATGATTAATGTGTGGTTCTAATATGATTAATGTGTGGTTCTAATATGATTATTGTGAGCTCTCTCTCTCTCTCTCTCTCTCTCTCTCTCTCTCTCTCTCTCTCTCTCTCTCTCTCTTCGTCATTGTGGCACCCCAAATAATAGTAGTTACTTATGTTGAAAAATATAAAGAATATGCTATACTCTAAAGTTATCAATCCATGGTGATTCATGGTGGCACCCCAAATAATAGTAGTTACTGATGTTGAAAAATATAAAGAATATGCTATACTCTAAAGTTATCAATCCATGGTGATTCATGCATGACCCCCAAAAAATAAGCTAAAACATTCAAAAAATCAAGGTCATTTTCCACACCTCATTATTCGCTCATGCTAGCTTTGAGTTTATTCCCATTATTTTACTATAACCAAAAATAATCTTAACCTTTTTAGACATGAAAAGGAAAACATCAAGAGAATGTTCCATCATAGAGATAATAGAGATGAGTGGTCTCATTGCGCTAATTTTTTGGACTTCAATGCTTTTTATGAGACCTCTCTAGTAATAATAGTAGGCATAAAAATGGATATGCAAGGGAAATTATGTTATATGCACATATAATGTAACATGTAAAAATGGCTATGCAAGGGGAATTTGAGTTTGTTATATTCCCAATGTCGACCTATTTTAACACAAGCAATCCTCTTTATTCTAAAAAAGATTATATGTATGTTAACACATCAAAATTCCCACAATTATCCCATATTTATTCTTCAAGTCAAAAATTATCTCCCTTCATATAAATAGAGCAATTCTCTCTTTTATTCTTGTACATATGAGGTTTAAACCCTTAAGACATATTTAACAACACATGTATATGTGGAAGCTTGATGTAAAAATAAGTGGGCGTTAACCTTCTCTCAATTTTCAAAAAAGTAAGAACCTTATTGTACCAATGTCGAATTGAGATGCTTAGAGACATTCCCTAGTTCCTTTTAGCTCTTGGCAAGCTCTTTCTTTGTAAAACACAAGGACATATGGTCAATGGCAATGGGAATGATGGGAAGGGATCAACACCAAGTTGCTAATGATAATGGGCCATACTAGAATTTATATAAATGATTTTCATTCATAATTATTTTTTATTTTCATTCATGATTATCTTATTTTGAACCATGGGACTATTGTAAGGAGTGTTATCAAGATGATGACAACCTCTTACAAGAAAATATTTCCATCACCATCAGTCTCTTTCTTGCAAGATTAAACACATATACTAAGCAAGGAACATAACATAAAATATTGTGTAGCTTCATCAACAAAAAATAGAGAGAGAGAGAGAGAGAGAGAGAGAGATACACAACACCACAATGGGTTAAATCTCCCCTACTTGTTTTATGGCTCTCTCCTCAAACAAGTGTATTTATATATATTCAAGAATAGCTTGCGTGAGCCATGAACATACATTCCACTTCGGGCCTTAACCATTCCTTTTCTCATAAAAATAGGAAAGCCATTCCTTTTCCCTTAAGAATAGGTTAGTTGTATGCTTTAATTATTGACCTCATATTTAGTAGGCTAAGGCATTACAATGAATCAAATAAATTGATTACACTACAAGATTCCAAATAAATTAAATAAAATGGTCTCCAAATGAATGGTCTAAATATTTGATGGCCACCCACAATGTCTTCACACAAAAATTGGAGGAGAGTCACCGAGCACTCATGCTAGTCCTACACCTGATCTTCTTATAAAAAACAATCACATGTGTTATATGCACATAGTGTTCACCATAAAAATAAATCCAAATAATCATTTAAAATATATTTACATAACATGTCCCGGGGTTGAGGAGCAACTGCCCTCAGTTGTTCATAAATTTCAAAGTGCCTCAAGCGGTGAATTGACACAAAGTAGAAGTGTGATACCTCAAGCAACAATCGGCACATACTAATGATATAAGTAATCGTGTTGCCTCAGGCGGCGAATCGGCACGAAGTAGAGGCTATCAAGATTTTTCTAAAACTTTATGCCCATGTATTTATTGAAAACTACAAAAACACATGAAATATTGACACATAAAGAAACTTGGAAGGAAATTTATTTTTGCTTATCGGTAAATTACTTTTAATTCTTTTCTTACCAATTTCCAAATGAAAAAAAACTCACACTCTTAGCTGTAGACCTTGCTTTTGGAAACCTTTAAAGACTTTGTATCACATATGTGTACGTAGACTAGGGGTAAAACCGTCCACATTTAAACGGTAAGGAACCAAGGTACATCTCATCTTGTTTGCCAATTGCGGAAAGATGGCATCCTCAGAACTGCCCATGTCGAAGAGGACAATGAATTGTTTCCCCTTGCAGTGCCATATATGTTTTTTCTCTTGAAAAAAACATACACGATTATGTTTGTCTATCCATAGACCTCCAATACTTTCATTATAATCTTAATTTTGTTGTCTGATTCCAAGATCAAGTAGATCCAGAAGAAATTATAGTTGAAGAATATATTGCGCACTTGACCTTTCTACTTGAACCAAACAAAATCCTAACATGCTAATAAACTTTTCGAAGAATATAATGCACACTTGACCTTTCTACTTGAACCAAACAAAATCCCAACATGCTAATAAACTTTTTAGGATTTGTGTTGCCATTTCAAATGCTTTAGTTCATTCATGTATTATCAAAGTTAGAGCTTTTTGAGTTCACAAAAGAGGGTCAATTTAAGGCTTGATGTATTCTAACTTGAATAGGGCAAATCTATCTTGACTTAAATTTATAAAGAATTATTTGTTAGAAGACACAATGATGAGACGTTATTAATTTTCAAAAAGCACATCTACATGCTTCTAACAATGTTGCATCGTTTAAGTTGCCTTACATGTTTGTGGCCACCTACTATACAATTGAGATAGGTTTTACTTTTATCCTCATTTAAAAAAAACATCTATGGATTATTTATAAGGAATGAATTTAACCTCTTCATGAATGCCTTAGTTGTTGCCTCTCTCCATCTTCATGTTCAAGAAAAAAAAATGGTGGGAGAAGCAAGAGCAAGCAAGATCAATGCTTCAAATCTAGAAGCCTAGATATTCTCTAACGTGTTGAGTGAATATTAACCTAAAAATAGAATTACAATTGATTTTATGCACCACCATACACAATTCCAAGTTAAAAAATGCATTTGTGACTTGTTTCTTTAAAAGAAATGCTCTCTCTCTCTCTCTCTCTCTCTCTCTCTCTCTCACACACACACACACACACACACACACACACACACACATGTGGGCATGCGAGTGCACACCCATGTGTGTGTGCATGTGTATGCCCATGCATGCATGCATATGCTCATGAGTGAGCATATGAAAATTTGTGAATCTACACCAACACGCCCTATGCAAAACGCTTCTCCTCTTAGCAGAAATGCACAATGCTTCTCCTTCTTAGTGAAAATGGTCGTGTATGAAGCATGTTTACAAAGTAGTGCACATGTGCCTATGTGAGTATCGATTTTATTTTCTTGAAGAATCATATGTAAGCTTAACTAATTCGAGCACAAGCTTAACTAATTCGAGCACAATTAAATCCCAAATACTCATGTAATGCTTAATTCCCATAATTAATTAAATCCCATGATTAATCTTATTTCTTGGAGAATCATAAGTATGCTTAACAAATTAGAGCACAATTAATTTTATTTCTTGGAGCGTCATATGTATGTTTAAGGAATTAGAGCACAATTAAATCACAAATACTCATGTAATGGACAACATGTTTAAAGTCATAAGAAGAAAGACTAGTAAAGGGTGCAATTTAGACACAAATTCAAGTAGCTCGCAAAAATGATAGTCAGTAAAATGACTGCATTGTCCTTATACATTTAGGAGTGGGGCTTGCATAGAGTGTTTTAGAAAATATTTTAGTTTTTTTATTTAACCTTACATAAATCCTTTTCTTTATGTGTTGGAAGAGGAAATTGTAATTTTGAACATGCATCTTCTTTATACTTTCACTAGAATATAGCTAAGATTTGAAAAGTTTGAGGATTTTTTCTTCTGTCTCCCATCAAATTGTGATGGGTTTTTCAAATTTCAAATTAGCTCTATCTTAACCGAATCTATCTTTTCTCAAATTCTAGCTTGCACACAGCTTTCAAAAGTGTCCCGTGTGTCATACAAAAATATTTTTTATTGTTATGAGAGTTCCATCATGACATTAATCTCAAGAGTGTCAAGTTTCAACACGTGAAATGTCTTGACTTTCAATCCTTTTTTATTGTTGTGAGAGTCCCATCATGATGTTGTTCACAAAAGTGAATAGTTTCATCATGTGAAATGTCTTGATTCTAGAGTTCCTTTCATTGAAAAAAGTGAGATCAATGTCTTTCTCATGGATGGCTACATTAAATATACATAAGAAGATTATCCCTATAGTGCAGTCCAAGTGGTTTTTAAGGGTTGAAGTTCCAAAGCACAATGTGGGGTGTTTGATTCCTACAAGTTCCTACCAGTGCAACGGTGAACATGTTGAATAAAAAACGGATCCGTGCTCAAACTTCCACTCAAAAAAGTATATTAAACATTTTTGCCAAATAATATGCAACATTTGATTAACGCATGAAGATATAAGGATTAAAGCCATGAGGACCTCTTTCGAGTTATTATGATATGTTGTGAGCTCTAATAGACTTCAAAGTGTGAAGTATAATATTGTGAGCTCTTTGGAGTTATTATGACAAATTTGTGAGCTTTAATAGACTTCAAAGTGTGAAGTATAATGATAGAAATTATACTTTCTTATGCTCAGGGTTACTTGTGAAGTGCAGGACTTCTTAGGCATAAACACTTTATTGAATATGAGCAACAAAATGAAACTTTCTATTTTACTTAAAAGATAAATCTTGGCCAAAAAATCATCATTGAAAGAATGAAAGCTATGTTCCATACTCCACCTAGATGAGTTTGGTACATAGGTCTTGCTATTAGGAATGTCGGGGTGTTCAGGGGCTTGCTAGTCTCACTGTAGAGACAACCTTACTATTAGAAACGGTGGGGTGTCTCATGTCGGGTGAGGATTGTAAGGGGCTTGCACACATCTTTGATAGTTTTTGTGTTGGGGAAGGGAAGAGAGGGGAGGGGGGAATGTTTTTCTTGCTATGCCTATCGTCGTTAGATGCTTGGGTGCCCACATGTGTGTAAATGACCTACGAGTGATTTGACCATCAATAAACAGACCGGCTTAACCACTTGTCAATTATGGACAAGCAATCGGGCAAGGAGATATTCTGAAGCAGCATAAAAACCCTCTGTGGAGGATTACAAGAGGTGTAACCAACCTATCACCAAGGGGCAAGCAGAAAAGTTAATTTTCTAAAGCCCACTAATGTATGACCTAGGGGAATGTAGAAAGCTTAATGCAATACACTTATGATCTGAGGGAATGCAGAAAGCTTAATTTACTACAGCCCCCAACTAAAGTTCAAAAAAGACCCAACAATTAAAAAAAATGGAGCCCCAACAATAAAAAAAATGTGTATAACTAGAACTTAGGGAGTGCATTGGGTAGGGTTCACACGCCTAGCCTCTGAGGAAGCGCGCCATAGCCAAGCCAGCTAAGTCAAACCGCGTTTTGGGTCTTCTATTCAATGTAGGTTTCCTCCACATCCAGCTCACAAAGACGCTATAAAGAGCTACACAGTACACTACCTCTTTCATCTCTAACCTTGATTGCGCACTTCTCCTATTAAGGCCGTTTTCTAATCATCAGTCGCTTAATTAGACCTTAATCTCAACGACCCAAATGGGTGCTCAGCCTCCCCTTTGTGTTGCAATGGCGTTTGCAACGCTTGCAAACGGTAACGATTGCCTAAATGCAGCAGATTTAGCTAGCTTCCTGACCTCCACGCAGGGAGAATCATGTGCCACTGAGGAATATGCTGCTTCACTAATCGCCCAATTCCATCAAAACTCCAACACAACAAGCTCAAGCTCTGATTCTCTGGATATTCATGAATTCTTTGAGTTTTTGTTAAATCCGAAGCTGAACTCTTTGATGCAGCCATCAGAAAAGGTAGGCCATTTCACATGCAGTTTTCTTTTAATTAGTGGCTACTATGCTACACTTAGAACTAATAGAGAATTCTTGAGATAATCAGGAATTTATTTTGAAAAAAACTGGTTTTATAGTTGCCCATTTTTCCCCAATTTCAATATCTACTAAGCTTAGCTGGTTACCCTATGTATGTATATTTTCTGCAATTCCATAGATAAAAACCCATCTGTTGAAATCACCTTACTTATTGGGGTGATTCTATTCTATTCCGGCTGATAGCCGTGATTGTTGTATGCCTTTTTCATACTTAATAGAAGTCTCTTTCTTGAAAAAAAAAAAAAACCCATCTGTTGAACTCAATTATGGCTATCAGTCAGCCATTTCGGCGGCCCAAGAAAGTGTGTGCCTTACCTATACCTAAGCAAAGGGTGTGCCTTACCTATACCTAAGCAAAGGATGGGTGACTGAATTTCCTGATGGTCCCTGATGGTGGACATGCAATTTTGTGCACTGTCCATCATCAGATCTCTTATAGAAAAGGGATGGGCAGGTGTATGTGTAAAGGCTCCTAAGTAGGAATGAAATCAGCACCATGTATGCTACACCTCCGGCGTGCCCATCAGCAATATTCTTCGGGTCGAATGTGGTGTTCAACTTTATCATATATCACACATGCACATGTATGATTGAATGCATAGCCTGCTCTTATGCATCATTGTGTGCTTTTGATTATTTTTCTTTTGGAGTTTTAACTGTCTAAGTAAAAATTTTCATCTCTAGTGGGACATTGTGTTACAATGGTATCAGATAAGCTTGCATGCTATGAACATGTACACACATGCACACACTCATGCACCTTGAATGTTATCATTAGTCTTATTGACTGTTTTTTTTTGCCCTCATGGCAGCCTACACAGGATATGACTGCACCCCTATCACATTACTTCATATATACCAGTCACAACTCTTACCTCACTGGCAATCAGCTCACTTCAAGATCCGGCACTGTTATGATTGAAAAAGCCTTACTAGCTGGATGCAGAGTTATTGAGCTGGACTGCTGGGACCGCAAGGGTGAAATCATGGTGCTGCATGGCCAGTAAGCTCTTTCAACTTCATCTCAATCAAGTTGTCCACCATGCATTGAAATCAATGACGTCTTTGGATGGTTAAATGACCCCTTGGTTTGCATGAGTAAATAACAGTTTTTGAGAGCACTTTAATTTATGTATTGCTGCTTTTGTCATCAATATACAGCACCTTGACAAAGCCTGTACCATTCCATGAGTGCTTAAGAGCAATCAAACAAAATGCTTTTGTGTCATCGGACTACCCAGTGATAATCACCATTGAAAACCATCTGCCTCTAGATCTCCAAAAAGAGGCAGCTAAGGTGAGCTTTTGTGGACAATGCAATCATGTCTTGTATGCTATGTAGAAGTGTCATGCTTTTTCTTAAGGGATTAATTTGCAGATAATCAGAGACATCCTAGGAGAGATGCTTTTTGTGCCTTCACCAGCTGAAAGGCCGCCAAGGCAGTTTGCTTCACCTGAGGAGCTCAAGCACAAAATCATAATTTCTGACACACCGCCTAAAGATGCACTCCAGGAACAGGTACAAAAGCTTCTTTCAGCTGGTGGAATTGTGCCATGTCACATGCATTGCCATAACCACTGTCATGTGTATGCATGATATGCATTTACACTATCACATCGCTGTATGCCATTGTTGTGTGTATGCACATGTATACCTTCTCCAACTACCTCGTGTCACAGTATGCCACTATCATGTGTATGCATTCTCTAGCTACTATGCCATTGTACGCCATCGGCATGTATATGCATCATGCAATCTCCAGCCACCACATGTCACCATATGCCACTGTCACGTGTGTGCATGTGTGTGCATTCTGCAACTACCACATGTCATGCCGCTGTCATGTAAAACCACGTGTATGCATTCTCCGACTACCACATGTCACATTACTGTATGCCCGTGTCATGTGTATGCATGTTTATGCATTCTCCACTCTACCACATGTCATTAAAATTGCTTGCATATGTCTACCCCATTGCTGAATTGGCTTGCATATGCATTGTGCAACTAACACATGGACAGACAGCTGCAGACCCTGAAGCAGTGGTTGCTGTGTTTCCGTATCTTATGCAATCTCTGCCTGGATCGGAAGAGGAGGATTCACCCCCTTTATCCCCCACTGCACTAAGCTATCAAGCCAAGAAGGGTTTTATGACACAGATAGGGTTGGCTGCTGATGTGCTCACCAGAAGGGGAGCCTCCTCGCATTCAGATGGCCAGCTGCCACCACGGGCACAGGAGCTAGAAGAACTCATCTACATCTTTTGTGAAAAGCCAAGCCAAATGCAGGATGCTCCAGTACATGGAGAGCTGATTCCTGGAGATAGGTCCGTTATGGCCAATCTTAGTGAAACCCAGCTTAGGAAGCTTGTCAAGGCAAATGCAGGCTCACTAATCAAGTATGCATCCATGTCCTTGTGTTCCACATTTACATAGCAATGACATGGCAATAGTCTATATAATAATTTTTCTACTGTTGGTGTTGCAGGTATTCCGAAAATAACCTTGGCCGCATGTATCCATTCGGTTTGCGATTTAATTCGTCTAACCCAGACCCATTTCGTGCTTGGGCCCATGGGTTTCAGCTTGCAGCACTCAACATCCAAGGCCAAGATCGCTCATGTTGGATAGCTCAAGCTTTGTTTGATGGAAATGGAGGGTCTGGCTTTGTGAAGAAACCTGGGGTTTTTCTACCTACTAAGAGTGAGATGACTTTTGAACAGATTGCAAACATGGCCCCAAAGCTTCTGCTTAAGGTGAGTGTTGCATGAATGGATTCCAACCATGTGTGTCCATCGATGATGCATACACTTAATGCATGGTCTCAGTGACATCTTGCCTTTGATATGTGCTATTCACATGTATGGATTCTCCAACTACCACCTGTCATTGTATGACACTGTCATGTGTATGCATATGTATACATTCTCCGACCACCACATGTCACTGGATGACTACTCGACTACTCGTGTACAGGTGAAAGTACTCATAGGAACTGATTGGCACAAAGTTTATGATCTTCTGAAACAGCCCGACTTCTATGTCAAGGTCAGCCAGCTATCTTCTCATAGTGCTAAAGTCTTGTGCTCTTTTTGTCAAGTACGTTGTGGGCCATCCTAGTTTAGTGGAAGGTGCTGCTCTCCTTTGTTAGATCATGCTGAAGAATAGTGTGTGTTTGTCAGGTTGCCCTGGATGGCCTGCCATCAGATAAAAGCAGGAAGAAGACAGACATCATTCGTCGAAGCAACGAACCCAATTGGGAGCATAATTTGTTGGAGTTCCCCATCAGAGGTACATCGGGGTTAATGTTTTGTAAAGAGATTCTATGGTTCTTTTTCTAAGAGGGGTTTTAACAACAGCTTGTCACTTGATTCGTTGCATCGTTCCGAGCGGGGTCAAATCCACTTTATTCAATGGGTTGTTTTGACTCCCAAGTGACATCCACATTGGGATTTTGATCCCCTAAAAAAGGGGGGTCAAACCCATGACCTCTACAATGGGACTTTGACCCCCTAACCACTCGGCTACTCCACATTGGGACTGTTGGAGATGCAATCCACACTTCTAGAGAGAACCAACTCACGTGGTGACACTGGGTTTGAATCTTGGCAAGTTGAGGTTTCTACAAATTGGATTACCGGAGGTCACCTAACACCTTCAGGTTTTGGGGTCTGGATGGCAAGACCAATTTGTGGAACACCTCAGTTAAGCGTGCTTGCGCAGGAACACAACTGGGATGGGTGACCTCTCGGGAAGTGGGAGGATCCATGTTTCCAACATGGTATCAGAGCCCAGGTTGTGATGTTAGAAGCTAAGACCTCAACCAAAGTGTGGCTTGAGGGGGGGTGTTGGAGATGCAATCCACACTTCTAGAGAGAACCAACTCACGTGGTGAGACTGGGTTTGAATCTTGGCAAGTTGAGGTTTCTACAAATTGGATTACCAGAGGTCACCTAACACCTTCAGGTTTTGGGGTCTGGATGGCAAGACCAATTTGTGGAACACCTCAGTTAAGCGCGCTTGCGCAGGAACACAACTGGGATGGGTGACCTCTCGGGAAGTGGGAGGATCCATGTTTCCAACAGGGACTTTGACCCCCTAAACAAGGGGGGTCAAACCCACGGCCTCCACAACGGGACTTTGACCCCCTAACCACTCTGCTACTCCACATCGGGACTTTGACCCCTAACCAAGGGGGTCAAACCCACGACCTCCACAATGGGACTTTGACCCCTAACCACTCGGCTAACATGGCAGGGCCGGTTAAGTGGTTCTATTGACACCAATTCTATGGTTCTATTATTAACACCAGTTATATGGTTCTATTAACACCAATTACGCTTAAGACCTTGACATCCATCCTTCCACTGTGGTTCTAACACCAATTATATGGTTCTACTACTATTAACACCAATTAGGTGGTTCTATTAACACCAATTACATGGTTCTATTAATTATGCTTAATACATTGACATCCATCCTTTCACTGTGTGACAGTCCCGGAGATTGCTATTTTGCGGTTGGAGGTCTGGGAGAAGGACAGGCTGCAGCATTACGACTTTGTTGGGCAGGCTTGCTTTTCTGTGAGAGAGATGAGAACTGGAATAAGGGCGGCGGGTTTGCGATCCCGGAGTGGGGAGCCTCTGCAATCGAAGCTCTTGTGTTGGATCCAGATGGAAGGGATGGCAGCAGAAGCGGAATGCTAAGAAAGATTTTGTGACATTGAGAGACACACACACACACACACACACACACACACACACACACAGAGAGAGAGAGAGAGAGAAGAATGCAATGAAGCTGCCAAGAGCGAGTGGCAGGCTTTCAAAGGGAACCCATAACACGACGTTGAATTATCATGCTCCTGCGAGGAGGAGCGATTGTATGAAGCTTTGAACTCCACTACACGCCTGTGTGTGTGTGTGTCTCTCTCTCTCTCTCTCTCTCTCTCTCTCTCTCTCTAATACTACATCTCACCCCTTGGTGTGAGCAACAACAATCATCTTGTGAGAAAGAAAAAACCCTTTAATTATTACTTGTTTATACATTTAACTATACTAAATAGCAACTTTTACCTTAGTCTCCCTCCAAATCATTCTAAGAATAATATGCTTTGGTTTTTAATGAAGAATCAAATCATTTATTTCATCCTACCACCCATAATCTAAATGGGCATGCAACAAATCAATATTTCTCAAATTTAATGTCTCCTTATGAATCTGACCAACCTCCTTGGAGAAACCTAGCGGGTTGTAGAAATAACCCCCCAAACATTATTGAATAAATAACTTGAGGTCTTCCTTTTAAATGAAAGTCATAGGCCCCGATTGCTATACAATCTTTGTATGCTCTTGTACAAGCACCTTTAATCATAAGTTTGAGATGACTTTGTATAAACATTCGAAAATCTACGTGCATCGAGAGCACCAATATACATGCATGTACATGTTTAAACACATGAGAAAGCAACAAGTGGACTCACCAATCCAACCGTAGATCCACATGCATTAGATCACACTTGAGTATGAAGTGAAGCTAGCAAAGCACCTGGACACAAGGCAATCTGACCCATAGACCATGTTGCTCACAAACGTGTCGCATACCACATCCAATAAGGTTTGGCAATTCATAGCATGCTTCTTGGCTAGCCACACACTTGCTTATATAAGGCCACAGGCTGATACTAATAACACAATTGCCAATAGTTTTTTGGGATTATAAAGCCACTCTCCTAATCGCCCATCAGATTCATACATGTTTATTGATCGGTCTACTTTATGGTCATAACAAAAATGCTCATTGTTTTTTTTCTCCAATGTTTTTGTACTTGGAGAGCAATTATTGCTAGTTTAAAATTCCTGCACAACAACAAAAGATCATGAGACTCTCCTACATGTATCCTTTATTCATGGAATGTTTGGATGAATGAGAGTCATGAGGTTGGGATCTCCTTAACTACTTATTGATGGTATGCTTGAGAAAAGCTATATTTAACAAACCAACCCAAAACAAAGCAAATAAAAACGATGATAAAACAAAGCAAATAAAAACGATGATAAAACAAGCAATAGTATCATAAAATTCATCTTGCTAAGCATTTCACCATGGGCTTCATAATGATAGCATGCCTTACAATCTTACGGTGAAATAAGAAGGTTCTCCTAGAATCACAATCGGCAAGATAACCCTCTACAAGCTTAGATGATTGGAAACCTTTCATCACTCTAGAGTGTTAGAGATGCTTATAGCCTTTTTATTGTGTGTGTTTATGCTTAGAGAGCAGCACTATTGCTTCAAAGGCAAGATCAAGATGGGTGTTGATGGATGTTGACCGCTCCACAGGTTAACATTGTTTCACCCGCCCAACTTAGGCGTTTTGCTATCTTACTTATAGAGGCACTCATAAAACGGCAATGGGCACTTATCTTTTGTAAGATGGTGTTGAAACATATAAAGTAGCCTTACCAAATGCTTAATGTCAAATAGTTGCTTAAGACTAGTAATAGAGGTCGTACCATTTTTAAGTTTGGTCGGCCTAGTGTGAAAACTAGTCACTTGTATATAAGTCGTGTTTTACAATAAGCAATACACAATCATTCCCTTGTAATAATATTCTTATGAGCTCTCCTTTTTCCTTCTTCTTGCTTTCTTGTATATCATTGAATCTTGCTTAATGGATACATGCTAGATAGGTTTGATTATAAGTTTTCTTCTTGCATTAGTTTCTTCTTCTTCCCTTGCCTTTTGTGAGAGAGAACTATCATGAAGGCGGATCTCTTCTTGTCTACACATAGGCCTTGAGAGATCTCCCTTCATTCCAGTGTGACAACAGAATGAGGACGCGATAGACGAGCTAGTGCACCCACAATGGGAAGTTGCATTTGTTTCTTGAATGCAAGACCCAATGATAAGCATTTCTTCAAGGCTAAGGTAAGCTCTTGACTTCGACATATTTTGAACAGCTGCTAGGGACTAGCCTAAGGCTTAGCTTCATTTTTCGTCCATTCCAAGCTATTGGGATTACTCAATATTGATCGTTGTTGATTAGGAGATCACACTCTAAAATAAATGTATAGTTTTAGAGCCTTGGATATGTTTGCTTATTGCTTTTATTTTTTTTGAAGTTTGTTTGCATTAGGGCATTCTATTTTCATCTATGGGTAAAGAAAAATCTTGGCAGCTCTCGAGTAGGGGACGTGAGCCCACAGTCCCACACAAATAGATGCAAGCCTAGACACATGAGCTAATACAAATGACTCTGGACAAGTGAGCTAGCAGACATGAGTCTGGACATGTGAGGCCGTGAGTCTAGACCCATGAGCCGTGAGCTTGGACACGTAAGCTTGGAGACACGAGTCTAGAGATAGGTATACCTTATATAGTATAAACCAATTATTACTATCATAAAAACTCGTAATAAGGATACACCTATCCATGTCCTTAGAAGACTTTCTTGTCATGCAATCTATACTAGCTATAGATTCCAAGGAAAATCCTTGTCCTTCATAATTATTGGGGATTTAAGTAACACCTAATAATTGCAAGGAAAATCCCTAATAATTGCACACCAACTCTATCATAAGCTTAGTTCCTAGATTTCTATACCCTAGATAGGCTCATTTCATACAAGGGAAGTACGTGAGTCAAGTTCATACACAAAAAGGCATAAGCCTATAGACATGATTCTAGAGGCATGAACCTATAGACGTGAGTCTAGAGGCATAAACTTGGACACGTGAGCTTGAGCCTAGAGATGTGAGTCTAGAGGCGTGAACCTGGACACGTGAGCTAAAAAGCCTAAGCCAAAAGACGTGAACCTATACATGTGAACTTGCACATGTGAGTCTAGAGCTATGAACCTGGACACATGAACTTAGTAGTAGCAAATGAAAAAAAAGGGACCTGCCACTAGAAACACCAAGGACCTTTGATGCGAACTCAATCTGGAGAAACAATAATACACTCAACTATAGTGCATCAAACCACACTTCCTCAAACCCACTAAGCCTTCAATGTCAACAAATGACTCCTCAGGGTGTTCACTCTCACAAGAAGCGGTCAAACCATGTTTGACACCATGACCAACAAGTAGTCCAACGACCGTAGTTACAATAAACAAGACATGTCTCTTTTGTTTTGTCAAGGATAAATGTTCCACCGTATATGCAATGTAAGTGCACATCAAAAATCTCGCTCTTTGGAGCCCATTGTAGAATCACATCAGAACTCCAGAAAGGATAAAGAGCCAATGTCTAGGACTACCTCAACACACCATGCGAGCATTCACAAAATGTGTTCTTAGCCCGCAACAAGCTAGCAACCTCAAGGCTAGCTAGTAGAGGATAAATGCTATTGGAAACTACATAACCCAACCCCATAGATCCCATACCCTGAAATAGAGGGTTTCACATAACCACCTCCTTATGTTCCAATGTGAATATGCAGAAGATATGCTTAGGATGGTGGGGTTGCGAACAATAGAGAACCTAGAGGCTCAAAGTTAGGCAAAACTAATCTAATCCATGTCTTAAGGATGATGACCAAGTTTGATGAAATTGGATATCCCATTCAATACCTATAGAATCTTGATTGAATTTGCAAGGCCATGGGATGGAGATTGATGACCCCACCAAGATCTCATTCAGACTTTACCTTGAAGGCAAAGCATGCCAGTGGTTTAGGTGATTAAACCCACCTAAAAAGACCAATTATGAGGTCTTGAGACACACTTTCATATTGGGATTTTTGCCCAGTGAAGCCAAATGGAGTCCTATTGCACACAGATCTATAACATCAAGTAGGAGGAGGGAGAAACCATGCGGGATTACATTCCTAGAACCAAGTATCTCCACATGAGATGAAGCACCTATAAAAGTTTGGATGATCTATTTCTCATCGATCAATTTATGTGATCAGTTTTAAGAGCAAGAGGCTTCACGACCACAATCTCTACAAGTTTAGGCCTACATCTTTGATGAGTGCTACCTAGACCATCTACCTAGACTATCTCTATAGGTCTAGGCACTCCTAGACCATCTCTACATGTCTAGAAACTACATCTTTGATGAATGCTACTTGAGGTAATATACATGGTAGATAACCTGTAAGATAAGGATGCAAAAGTCATCCACCCCCGCTGAACCAAAAGACAGGGGTCCAAAGCCTCATTGCCACCCAAGGGTGCCCAACCAGCACTAGCTAGAGTTGAGGACTTGAGAATGGATGAGTTAGCTAGACTTGAGAATGGATGAGTTAGCAGAGAATCTGCTAGATTATTTAGGCTAGTAGGGTATGTCCAGCCCCAAGGGCAACCTTAAGGCCAGTCCTAGCAGCTAGCACCTTAAGCAAGACACCAACGCAGGACGACATGCAGGACACCCACACAGAGGACACCCACATCTATTCCCATAAAGAGAAATGGCTTGGTACATAATTTACCGTAGAAATCATACAAGTACAAAGTATCCAATACTGAGACATTAAAAATTTTGTGCTCCATAGGAACTAGGGCAGGGCCTCATTGTTGGTACCAAATCCAACAAGGTGAACTCGAGCACCATAGCAGACCCTCCCTGTGCCTAAGTAACCGTTGGCCTTGCCATCCTCTCTCATCACTCATCAATATCATGAGGCATATATAGATCACCTCAGTTGCTATATTCACCTCTTGTACTACCACTCTAGCTAAAACTACCACCCCGGTCGGTTCCTCCAAGAATGGTACCACCCTGCTTGCACAGATAGAAACCTAGGAGCATGAGCGCTATGAGTCTTACAACCAACAAGACCCATATGAGTAGCAATAAAATTATCCCTATGTGTATCTTGAACATGCTTTACCCATAGACTACA
The DNA here is from genome assembly GCF_041138505.1 of Cibotium barometz. Lineage (NCBI taxonomy): Eukaryota > Viridiplantae > Streptophyta > Polypodiopsida > Cyatheales > Cibotiaceae > Cibotium > Cibotium barometz. The sequence goes on from NC_141098.1 coordinate 23,298,027, forward strand.
CCTCTCTATTCAAATCCATGGTGTAATAAAAGAAGTGAGGGACCTCAAAAATATGGTACATAGGCCACTAATGCAATGCTTTTGAAGCAAAGGCCCACACCGTATTGCTGAGTAAAGACCTTACACTGAATCCCATGAGTGCTCCAAGGATTGTCCCAATAGAGTGACAATTTCTCCCATGGCATAAGCATCTGCTGCTTCCACTTCAATGAACCTTAATTTGTTAAAGGTACATGGAGGACTCATTCACACAGTTCCCATTAATGCCATCTCACAAGGCTTCAAGCCAAGATTAAGGTGGTAGCCAAAGGAAAATCTAAGGGAGTCAATAAGTAGAAGCCATGCTTCAACTTTGAAGCAAGCAGCCAAACGCAAGCCCCAAGGCTATAGTAGCCCCTAAAAAGGCTTATGAACTAGAACTATAGATACAAAAGAAGAAGAAGAAGAGCACACATAAGCATACAAAAGAAGAAGAAGAAGAGCACACATAAGCATAACACACAATTAATTGTCAAGGCAATGATGTCATCCCATGACCATTAAAAGTGGTTCGGACAAGAGCTCCAAAGCATCCTCCCTTGGCAGAGACAACTAACAACCTCCCACTCAAACTAGCTCTTCCCAAGGAAAAGAAACCCATAGACTACAAAAACCTTCCAAAGAAACTCAAAGAGTATCCTGTGTTGGAGAAAGAGAGAATAAAGCATGCCCAAGAGCTTATGAGGAAGTTATAGGCTAAACTAGATCCAGTGCTAGAGCAAGTGATCAAGTACGAACCACTAACCCCACTTGAGTGTATCCCATACCCAATCATAGACTTAGTAAGGGGACCTCAAATTTTTCCCAAGGCCTTAAACAAACCCATATCCATTCTCAAGTAGCTGCAAACAAAACTAATTTCAGGGTCTCTGCCTCTGGAACCAATCCAACCAAGCCCCACATTACTATGATGGAGGATTTAGTGGGAGGTGAAATTTGGCCTTCCATGGGTCCTCAGCCAACATAACATTCATTTAGGTCACCATGTCCAACATAACATTTTATCCAAGGTGATCGTTGTTGACAACTTTATCTCATCCCCTTCACCATCTCTTATATTAACGGGGAAGGATCAGCGCACATACCTTACACATTAGCAGGTCTTAGCCGACCTCAAACTGAGTATAAACCCAATTAGTGTGAGTATCACCCATGGGACATAGCAGGCCTCATAGCCTTCTTGTCCTCGGTCCGAGTCCTAATAAGTTCCCTTTTGCAAGGAAATTTTCAACTTTGGAGAGACTAATCGAATGGATGAATGGGAATTTAAGAGCCCACATAACTGAACCCAAGCCTGAGGAATAGGACAAACCATGCCCCACCATTGGGCACACTCCCTTCATAGCCAAAACCAAAGGACATCCAAAAGTTTCTATGATCAAGATGGCACACTATGTTAAGAGCAACAATATGAATGTCGTGTTACCTGTCATATACAAAGGACTTCCGGTGGTGGTTTTGGCATCAACATAATCACCAAGGATTGGCGAGAGGGCCTAGGGAAGCTTGCCACTTATAGGCAAAAGCCTTGTGGTAATTTTTACCAACGACGGGAATACAGGTGTGGTGTCAGCATAATCACCAAGGATTGGCGGGAGGCCTAGGAAAGCTCGCCACTCATAGGCATAAGCCTTTTGGTAATTCTTACCAATGGGAACACAACTAAACCCTTTGGCATCCTGCAAGGTGCAATGATTAAGAGCTTCGGATTAAGCTTCTACAACACATTTGTGGTGATGAACTTTTAGAGAAGAGGGTCATACGCCATTATCCTTGGAAGGACTTACGTGAGGGGAGCAAGGCTCGTTCATGATTAGAAAAAATAGATCACATCTATATATGCAAAGGCAAGAAGTTCTTAAAGATAAACCTGAAAATAGGGAAGACTCATCCCATGGTTGAGGTATTCTCACCAATGAGTCGGACACAACTATCCAAACTACTTTGGTTTAACATATGTAAATGTTGCAAAACAAGTTGTTGGATAGTGAAGATGAGAACTAGACTACGAGCCTCTCCTAGAGCTAACAACTCTCAAGATTGGGTCCATTTCCTGGCAAACATGGACACTCTTCCACAAAAGCTTAGAACAAGGTTTGCACATGACTAGACGAGATAGAAATTACCTCCATGTTCATGCTCAATGCAACATCCCTTTTGGAAGCTAATAGGGACTTCGAGCCAAGAGTAGCTAGTAACTCATCTAGTGAGAGATCTTCCACATAAGGACCAATTTCTACATTGCCCCCAATCACCCAGCCAAGAAAGAGGAAACCATATAGAAAGCCTAAGAAGTATCTTCTACCCATGTGACGACAAACCTTTACTGACTTTGCTATCATAAGGCCGTAGATTCACATGAAACCTATGCTCGATAGTGGGAAGTTGATCTAAACAAGGTTACTATTTAGCCTAAGATAGTGATCTATAAAAGTGACAAGGAGTCCATGAGCTCCAAACAAGCTAAGCTCTATCGAGCTTCCAGACAAAAGTTCAATAAGGTTAAGGCCAAGACACATAAGGAAGTAAATCTCAAAGAGCTCGCTGAGCCTCCAGAGGAAGATTTGAGGCAAGTATGTGAGTACTTTAATTCCTACAACATCAACAATAGAGTAGTACATGGTGAGAAGGCTAAAAAAAATCTTGTGTTGACAGCCACACGCTTCATATAATAGCCCTGTCAAGGTCAAAGAAATAAATCTTATTGGCCTAGGTGAAGAACCCAAGCCAATCTTCATTCCCAAAGGCCTCACCCCTAAGAAAAAAGGAGAATTCATAGCCTTGCTCGAGGAATTTTAGGATGCGTTCTCTTGGAAATATAACTACATGAAGGGAATTCCTCTGGAAGTGGTGCAAAACCATCTAAACAAAGAGCTTATCACATGAATCCTAAGTATGGAAATGGTCAAAAGAAGAGCTAGACAAACTCATCACGTGACATGTGATTTGTGTATGAAATTCAAAAAACCACGAGTGATAATGATCGTTCCCAAAAAGAACAAAAATCTTAAAGTGTGTGTTGCCAACCATAGAAGCCCACAACTCTCACATATTTGAATTCAATAATCGTGCCAAAATACAAGGAGTCACTTCTGCCAGCCATGCCACTCCCAAGGCAAGAATGCTCTAGCCAACTAGTCATAGGAGCTGCATGAAACTAATGTGCACGTCTAGTCCTTAGACCTATCTTCCTGTGTCCAATACACCTAAGAGCCACTCCCATCACATCGACTGTGTTGAGACAACCATGTTTGACCAAGTTGGGTCAAGGTCTCAAGCGACTGTCTTCATGTGATGAGATTCACCACTCAACAAATCATGCACTTTGCTGAGTGCACGTCTAGTTCCCTTGGACCTATCTTCCTGTGTCCAATATACCTAAGAGCCACTCCCATCACATCGATTGTGTCGAGACAACCATGTCCGACCAAGTTGGGTCAAGGTCTCAAGCGACTGTCTTCATGTGATGAGATTCACCACTCATCAAATCATGCACTTTGCGATAGCATCTTAGGTGTCCATAATTCACAATGATAACAAAGGCAAACATGTAAAACATGATTTAAAAAAATGCATCACTCATGCATCAAAGGTCCACAATCCTCCAGTCGCAACTCCTCGTCGCATAGCTCCTCTAGTCGTATAGTCCTAGCAAGGTCTCCACCATTCCACGAATAATTTCTAATACCTCGAGATTACTTTAGTCTACCAAGATCTTTTATTATTCTTTTGATAATGAATAGCCTTTCTAAAATCACTAAAGTTGAGAGTAAGGTCAAGACTAAGGGTAGAACCATATCGTAGCTTTATGTCCCTTACCTCTAAGATTGTATCTTTTTCTAGATCTTCAATGAACCATAAAGGTATCTAATCCTATAACCTATTCATTGTCTTAGGACTTTAAGCCTTTAAGAATTTTTTTCAAAAGTTTTATTTAAAGATCAACCATCTTCGCACTTCTATGTGCATTACTACACATGCACAATTGAGTGTACTTAAGGGTACTTTAAGCATTAAATCACCAGTTCACTCCTTGCAGCAAAGGCTTTTGGTCTTGATTACCTAACTAATTTGACTAAATGCTTGGGTCTGATTACTTCACTTTCTCTCTCCTAATTTGACTAAATTAAGCATTCATGTTCAAGGTTTAATTTGATGTAATCTCTAATATAAGGATGGGGATTTCACTTATAAATGTCACTTTGCCTAGAAATTAAGACTCTATATCACTCTAGAATTCCTACCTTCTTAGACTTAATTTAAGACTTTCTCTCTCTCTAGATTTAGACCTAAGGAATGATTTATCATTTTTAATTCTTGATTCTAATCCCAAGGATTCCTCAATTAAGACCTAGGTCAAGGGATTAATTCTAGGACAACAATCTGAACCATATTCTAAAGAGATAAAAAGACTCTAGAGAAGTCTTCTCTCTCTAGAATTTTACTATTTTCACCTACGATTTCTAAATTCATTTTCTTAGGGTATTACCTCAAAAATTTAACACATTTATGTGAAACAAAAGCTCTACTTAAATAACCTATTTATGTGAAACAAAAAGCTCTACTTAAATTAAGCAAATTTACCCTTACGTGGAGCGAAACTTTATAGATATGCCCAGTAAGTGTAGATCGCAAACAATAGGAATCTAATGTGTAAATAGGTGGAAGAGGCCACTCTAGAGGTAGGGGAGGCCAAGGTGGTAGGTAAAGAAATCTAAATCGAAATATCATAGAGTGTTGTTATTGTGGCAAACGAGGGCACCTGGCAAAGAAATCAAAATGTAAATAGCACAGAAAGCTATTATTGAGGAAACCAGGGCACATGGCAAAGGATTGTTATGAAAAGCAGCCCTTTTGATATCACTTTGTTATTAAAAATAATAATTATATCAAAAGTGAAAAGTTACAACAAGGGAACTATGTATCATCAAGTAAACAGGGTGATGATAGAAGTGAGCATTTGCGTATGATGTAGCACATGCTTAGTTCCACGATAGGAGATGTGTCAGGATTGAGAGATATTTGGTATATGGATTCTAGTGCCTCTACCCATATGACTAGTCATGGTTGGTGAGCAGTTTAGAGATATGTAGAAAATAAAAAAACTAGAATATGTAGAAAACATGATGATATTACACACCCCATTGTACGTGTTGGTAAACTTCCATCATCTATGTGCAAAATGGAAAAATACAATACTTGGAAAATGTACATCTTTCAAATATTACAAAGAACCTAGTTTCTATTGGACATATGGTTGAGTAGGGTCTGTAAGTGAGGTTTAATCCTTAAGGATGTTTTATGAAAGACTTCAAAAATTATTATCGCTTAGTTATAAAGAATAATAGAAATGTGTTATAGCTCACCCTAGCCCTCCTTGAAACATATCCAACAAGAGATTAATTGTTGAATCGCAACTGTTGTGAGGATCTTTCCCAATGGCGGCGACTGAGCTCGTAACCCTTGAGGTCTCCACATGTATTCGTTCTATTGATAGTACCCCGAATACGACCCCCCCTTTCCTTCCTTTGGAAGTGTCACCAACTCCTGGAATCCCCCCTTTCCTTCCTTTGGAAGTGTCACCAACTCCTGGAATCCCCCCTTTCCCCCTTCTAAGAAATCTCGAAAAGAACGCACCTTTGAGAGCAAAAGTGGTAAGGCCAGGGAGTTTCAAACAAATGAAATCAAATATTTCCACCCAGAAGGTAATGAGCTACTCCTACGGCACGTCCCTGTATGATACTCAGAGCCCTGGGTTGGGTAACAGGAGCAACTTCTCTAAGGAACGCGGCAAAATGGCCCCATAACTTCGGGAGAAGGGGTGCCTCCTCACAAAGGAGGAAGGGTGTCTCAGACAGGACGGTTTGGAGTGTCCCAAATCACATTCCAGTTCATTCTTTGCCAACTAAGGAACCCAAGAATCAGCTGGATCTTAAGGAAAAGAGTTGTCCTCCTCTAGTTTGCGAGATAAGGACATCTCACGTTTTTTAAGTGGGGTAGGATGTAAGATTCCTCCCTCCAGCTTTTGAGGTGTGCAGGTGTAAGAACCTCCCCTTCTGATCTTATAATTATTCCCCTCTCTGAAATAAAAGAAAGATCCTGTTTCGTCCTATTTTGGCTTAGAGAGAGAAAATGTCTAGAGGGAGGTAATTCAAAATTGAGATATTTTTGGATATAAAAATCCTCCTAGTGTCTAAAATGGTTTCCCCTAAATCAGAAATTCAAAAAGAACTTTCCAATGTAATTGAAAATAGGTATAAAGGACCTTAGCCTAAGGGTCCAGATTTTTAGAAATTTTTGGATTATGGTCCAATTAAGGTTCCTATATGGACCAATAAGATTAATCCAAATGTTGGGAGGAGATAAATTGAAGAATAAAAGAAAAAACCCTAAAAAAATGAGTAAATGCTCACATAAGATAAAGAGTGGACTAAGGACCAAAGAAAAGAATTAAAAAACTGAATTTTGGCACCTCAATGTGGGGATCTCTCCTCATGAAGTAGGCACCTTTGTCTCATCATTACCCCTAATTTTTAATAAATAAAATGAGATAATTTCATCTCTCCTCTCTCCTTTTTCAAAACTAGATCCAAAAAGTATGCTGAACTGACCAAAAAATGGTCAAAAATTGACCAAACTCATCTGGAAAATTCTACAATCAGTTTGCTTGGTTAGAGGCTCAATTTTTCCTATAAATATAAGCCTAATGGTGTTTATGTACTGTTACTCTACTCCTGTCCTGAGCCATCTACATTGAATTTTTTTAATAATTCAATTATTTTTTACCTAATCCTCTCCAAAGTGAATTGGTGGCCACTATTGCTTCAAACAATAGTAGAACCCTCAATCCCTCAAGCCAAAGGAGAGCTTACAAGCTCCACGTAAGCTAATGTTCTTACTTTGTTTACAAATTTTAATGAAAAATCTATGTTTTTTTAAATTTTTATGTTTTACAAATGATTGAATTAAATTCAAATAATATGCCTAAGATGAAAAGGCCACCCCCTTCTCTTCTTTACATTCTAACCTTTCTTAATCCTAGAAAAATTAACTAAGTGATTAATTAAACTCTTCTTATTGTTTACTTTCTTGAATTTAGAAAATTGTGTAGATTAGAGTTCTATAATTCTAAATTGCGTTAAGTAAGTTAAATAAAGAAAGATAACAATGAGAAATGGTCAGCCATACAAAGGAGGTTATAGCAAAATTTTTCAGAATTTTGTGAAAAAGAAAGTTTATTTTTATGTTATTCCAAAAGAGTAATTCCCACCATTTTTGCATCTAAAAGAAATATTCTAATTACTCCATGTACATATTCACTGATGAATATGCATGGATATTACTGATATTAATTATTAAATTTGATTTTTATGCATAGAAAGATGCATAAAGAAAATTTTTAATTATAAAAGTGTGATTCTTATTAAATTTGATTTCTATGCATAGAAAGATGCATAAAGGAATTTTTTATTACAAAAGTGTTATTCTTATTAAATTTGATTTCTATGCATAGAAAGATGCATAAAGGAATTTTTTTATTATAAAAGTGTTATTCTTATTAAATTTGATTTCTATGCATAGAAAGATGCATAAAGAAAATTTTTTTATTACAAAAGTGTTATTCTTATAAAATTTATTTTTTATGCATAGAAAGATGCATAAAGGATTTTTTTTTAAATTATAAAAGTGTTATTCTTATTAAATTTGATTTCTATGCATAGAAAGATGCATAAAGGATTTTTTTTTATAAAAGTGTTATTTTTATTAAATTTGATTTTTATGCATAGAAAGATGCATAAAGAATTTTTTTTTTGTTACAAAAGTGTTATTCTTATTAAATTTGATTTTTATGCATAGAAAGATGCATAAAGGATTTTTTTAATTATAAAAGCATTATTCTTATGAAAATTAATTTTTATGCATAAATAGATGCATAAAGAAATTCTTTTTATTTTAAAAGTGTTATTCCTATTAAATTTAATTTTATGAAAAAATACATGCATAAAAGGATTTTTTTTATAAAAGTGTTATTCCCTTTAAAGTTGATATTTATGCATCAATAGATGCATAAAGAATTTTTATATCAAAATTAGAATTCTATTAAATTCTATGTTTAAATTTTATGAGTATATGATAAATGAATAATTAAGTACTCTAAGAGATAAATTTCTATCATTTTATATTCACACATATTGTAAAAAGAAAATTCATTATCCGACTCGAACCTTGAATCAGACTATGACCAAGACCAAACTCTTTCGTCAGTTTTTCGAGGAAAGAAGGTGTGACCAGTTTAGAAAAATACACTCAAAACTCTCGCCAAATCTGAAACTAAGTTTGAGACCCTTCAAATTGATTTGTGGATCAAGGTTATAGAATTCGGGGAATTCTGGTATGAAATTCAGAATTCCGATCAAGAAGTTTTGGGGATACTGATTCAAGAAATACTCCTTGTATTCAAAAGAAAATCAAACTGAAAACTTGCATAGAAACCCAGTTTTCTTAAAGGACTGTCTTACACTAGAATGCTGGAGGGAGCATTTGGTATATGTTTTTCTAAGGGAAGTTTAGTTGCAAATGTGTTCAAAGGACAGCTCACGCGGCAAAGCCATGACCAGCCTCGGTATGGTTGAAAAATGGTGCGCTTCCGATATGATGGGCGAGGGCCACGACGAAGCGATCCCTGAGTGAATAGATGTGATGAGATGTAATGTGAATCAGATAGATGTGAATGAATGGATGAGATGTAATGTGATGTGAATCGAGATGTGAATGAATGAGATGTGATGACATGTGAATCAGATAGATGTGAATGAATGGATGAGATGTAATGTGATGTGAAATGGGATGTGAATAGATGTGGATGTGTATGTGAAGAATGGATATGGATGTGTATGTGAAAATGGATGTGAAAGTGTATGTGAAGAATGGATGTGGATGTGTATGTGAAGGATGTGTATGTGAAGAATGGATATGGATGTGTATGTGAAGAATGGATGTGGATGTGTATGTGAAGAATGGATGTGGATGAGTATGTGAAATAATGGATGTGGATGTATGAGAAAGAATGGATGTGGATGTGTATTTGAAAGAATGTGATGTGATGTAAAGAGATGTGATGTGACATGAATATATGTGGATGTGAAGTGATAGATATGAATGTATGGATAGATGTGGGTAGTCGTATATGTGAACGATTAGATGGATATGGATAAATGAGATGAGATGTGTATTAATGAGATATGATGTGGATAGAAGTGATGTAATATAATGTGGATAGAATGTATGTGATGGGATGGTGATGAGAATGAATGTGATCGATATGAATGAATGAATGTGATGGATATGAATGAATGTGATGTGATGGATGTAAATGGATGTGATGGAGGTGAATAGATGTGATGTGATGTGAATCAGGATGTGAATGAATGAGATGTGATGTCATGTGAATTGAGATGTGAATGAATATAATGGATGTGATGTAAATGAATGTGATGGATGTGATGTAAATGAATGTGATGGACATGAATAGATGTGATGTAAATGAATGTGATGGATGTGATGTAAATGAATGTGATGGACATGAATAGATGTGATGTGATGTAAATGAATGTGATGGACATGAATAGATGTGATGTGATGTGAATCGGGATGTGACTGAATGAGATGTGATGTCATGTGAATGGGGATGTGAGTGAATGAGATGTGATGTAAATTGGGATAGATGTGAATGGATGATATGTGATGTGAATGAATATGATGTGATGAGATGTGGATATGGGTAGATATGAGTGGATGAGATCTGATGCGGATAAATGAGGAAAGATGTGATGAGATGAAAAATAATGTGATGAGAATGGGAATACATATGAAATAAATGAGGATTGATGTGGAACAATGTGGAAAGACGAGAGTTCGTTATAGAAACTGTATGTATGACCTGTTTTTAAATGACTGTTTTATGTCAAGAATGTTGGGGAAGCATTTTGACCGTCTTGTGAATGAGGTCGTGGAGACCTAACTGCAACAGCTGACGGAGAGTCAACGAAGGACGTTGTCAGGTGAAAATCTGAAAAGTGTTTTGGGTCTGTGTACATATGGAATGCGTGGTGTGTGAATAAACTTTGCCCTGAATGCCCTAGCAAATGTATAGACCGGATGGTTTCGCAGTGAGCTGGTATGCGTGATGTTTTTTTTGGGAGCAGGTGCTTGAGATTGGAAGTTTTATTGCATCAGTATGGTGTGCGGGTATGCAGGGCACCGATGGCAACTGTCATGTTTGGTAAGTTATGATGCTGATGATTCTGAGCTTGTGGGCAGCTCTGGTTTTGGAAGGTCGTGGGCGTGGCGTGTTAACCTGAAGTACAAGGAAAGGAGGAGCCATTGTAGTGTGGTGGCCATTATTGAGCTTTAAAAAATAAATAAAAGAATATATAATATTACAAGTGGCCAATAAAAAGAATAGCCACATGGAAGTCTTTTTGGCTGCCAGCACGTCGTCTAGAAGGCTGGCGAAGACAGTCGAAAGGTGGCCGCCTAGAGATGAAGTCGCCGGGGGGGGATTCTGCAGGACGGCTGGAAAAGAGAGAGGGCCGCCAGGTAGAGAAAGAGACGCCTTGCAGAGGCGCTGCAGAGCGTGCAGGTGAAGGGGGACCGCCTTGCTGAGGAGACCGGGAGCCAGAGAAGGGTTGGTTTTCGCAGGTGTGGCCGCCTTGGGTCGAGTTGCTGGGGCTCTGGAGTGCAGTTGCAGAGACGCGAAAAAGGAAAAGTAGCCGCCTTGTACGTGAAGAGGGCTGGCCGGGTGATTCTGAAAAGCGAAGGTGCTAAGTGGGAGCCGCCTGGTGAGAAAGCTGGCGAGTAAGTGAAGGTCGCCCTGGTGATATTGGTGAGGCTGGTGATTGGTGATGCAGTAGCGAGATTGGTTGGCGACTGGGGAGGCGCCAAGAGACGAGCTGGGATGTGAGGAGGAACAGTGAGGTAGCCGCCTTGTGGAAGGCCTTGTCTGGTGACAGCTCTGCAGAGGAAGTTGAAGAGTTGGATGGGCCACGTGAGAAGGGAACCGTGGTGGCGACTGGGGAGCATTGTACAGGTAGCCGCCTTGTGTACAGGGACGTGGGTCTGCTGATAGGCGCAAAAGAGAGGGCTGCTGCTGCTGGCAGCGACTGAAGTGGTGGGTGATGTGGCTTGGGCTGGTGTCTGGTTGGTGACGGGAGAGACAGCGCAGAGGCTCTGTGGTTAGTACAGATGCTGGTCACGACACACAGAGAGTGAGAGCTGCTGAAGTTGAGGGTTAGGTGGTGGGGCGCCCTCTGAAGAGAGGAGTAGCTGGTTTTGTGTGGGCGACGACTACAGGCAGAGAGTGGATGCTGACCAGAGAGAGAGCCTTGGTTTTTTGTGTGTGTTGGCTGCAGTAGAGGTGCTGATGTGTGGGTTAGAGACAGTGGGGCTCGCCTACGACACTTGGCAGGTAGCAACTGGACAGAGAGTAGTCGGGCTACAGAGGAAGTGAAGAAGGGTTGCTGGTGGGGCGCCCTCTGGAGAGTGCAGAGACCGAGAGACAGAGGCTTGGTTGTCAGATGCAAGGGTGAATTTCCTTGGCAGTAAATCCTGGCCAGAGTCCTAGTTTTTGGTGTAATTGCTGAGTTTGTATAGTGTGGATGGTGTTGTGTATGTTTTTTGCTGGATAATCAACTGTCTATCGTGGTTTTGAGCTATCTTTCTGGTGTGGGTGGGTGGTGAATTGTGAGAAGTGTTCCAGCCGGTGGCTGGTGGTGCCTCCGTTGTGTTGTTATTTTCCAAGTTTGGGAGGTGAAGGGCTATAGAGGCAGTGGTCTTTTCTTCTTTTTTTCACCTCCCAACGTCTCGCGTAGCAAGGTCGGCCGAGGTCTTGTTGACCAGCATCGGTTCGATTTAAATGGTGAGCTTCCGGTATGGTGGTGGATGAGAGACTAAGGAAGCGGCCTATGAGTGAAGCGCTAGGTGACCTGTGAAGGATCCTAAAGGGTGCTGACCATACGGTGCTCGGGCTCTGGGAGGGTCACCGAAGATACCCACACGTACGTCGTGGAAGATATTGGAACGAGGAGTAAGAGTTGTTTTCTGAATTCGGGCATGGATCTAGTTGATTGACCTTGCTGGTCCTCAAACAACGGATGAGTCCATGGCTCTTTTATATGGATCTGTTGGTTGATCTTGTTGATCTTCAACGGAGATTCCATTTTGATTTTTATAAGTGAATATATTACCGGGTACTATGAGCTAGGAACTATCAAAAAAGGCCCCTGAGTGTACAGGTGGTGAGCGTTTTGGTTGCCAATGATGCCATAGGTACACCGATGAAGGAAAAATTAAAAGTTAGGATTCAATCAGATAATTTTGGAGGATTATGATCAGTGCTACTATAGTTTCATTAAAAGATTGTTTCAAAGACAGCTGAATCTGTGAAAAAGGTAATTTCATATTGGGTGTGTAAGTGGTGTGACTAGTTTTAAGTTTGCATGAATATCTGGCTAGGGGACCTGGGAACTCTTTTCCCTAGTACCCGGGACAAAACCTAACCAAATTCTTAAATGGATCCCATCACTACAGTGGTTGGACTGTTGGCTAACCCACAGGAGGCTGGACTGATGGATCCCTAAAATGAGACTCAATTCTGTTATGGTACGATAGATGAAGTAAACCTCGGATAAAAAAAATTATTCTATGGAAAAGAATCAACGGCTGTGCCTCTCAATGAGAAAACAAGCATTGGTCTCTATGATCCAAGTGCAAGTCTTTTCTCCTTGATCTGACTATGGGACTTACGGGTTCGGTCAGATCAATTCAGTTAGTTAAGGCTCTTGACTACGTTAGAGTAAAAATATCCTGGAGGAATTGCCCGTGCTTTCCGGGCGAGGGAAGTTTTTCCGAGTTCGGTTTTGGAAGAACCGAGGGATTAGTCTCTTGTCCAGATATACGTGGGTGAGGCCCCGCGAGTGAAGGACCCTGGCCCCATGCGCAAGAAGTGCTACTTCCGCTGCTAGCACCCCCGCATTCGTTGCATGGGGGGGACAAGGATCTTTTAGCTGGTATCAGAGCAATTTGGCTAAAGTGGATCAACAGAGAAACCAGAAATGTCAAAAAAATTTATGAAGTAGAAGTAAAAGGTTATAATTGTGTGATGAAATTCATACAAATTGATATTCAGAATGAAGATTCATAAATAGGTAATTGGGTCTTCAAATGGAAGTACCGCAATTGTATGGAATCCGTGACTTGCTTGAGGCCTAGACATGATGATATTTACCTTAAAATTTCAAGGACCGTGACTACCCGTATATACCGAGGGTATAACTGCAGCTCTTTACTGGTAGTATATACGAGTAAATCTAAGACCTTGAAATTATAAGCAAAAATGCTATCCAGATGATGAATTCGAATGTGGTTGATATGATTTTAAAATTCTGGTTGAGAACTGATGAGTTGATTTGGATTCTGATTGAAAAATGATGATTCCTAAATTTTGGTTAAAAAGCAATAAGCTGAGCAAAACCACAATGAGGATGAATGGAACGAGTCCCTGTGATGATGCTCGTAATTGAAATGACGATAATGACTTCAGCAAATCACTATAAGATTAGTGGGTTGTGCTGATAGGTTGCTACTGTTAACACTTGACCCAGTGGATGAAGTTAAGGGATGACAAATTAAAAACCTGTATAATTGAAGTTAAGGGATCAAGTTAAGGGATGACAAATTAAAAACCTGTATAATTGAAATTCCCATGGAGGAATGTTCAGATGGAAATTTCGGTCTAATGGACCATTATTGTGTTAAGGATATCAATGATATGATCTGAAAGAATTGTTATCTGATGATGAGTTCTATATAAGGGATCTTTATCCAAGGATTCTGTTGGGTTCACCAGACTATAAGGAACCCCAGAATTAGTTGGATCTTAAGGGAAAGAGTTGTCCTTTAGTTTGCGAGATGACGACATCTCACATTTTTTAAGTGGGGTAGAATGTAAGATTCCTCCCTCCAGCTTTTGAGGTGTGCATGTGTAAGAACCTCCCCTTCTGATCTTATAATTATTCCCCTCTGAAATAAAAGAAAGATCCTGTTTTGGCATGGAGAGAGAAAATGCCTAGAGGGAGGTAATTCAAAATTGAGATATTTTTAGATATAAAAATCCTCCTAGTGTCTAAAATGGTTTTCCCTGAATCAAAAATTCAAAAAGAACTTTCCAATGTGCAATTGGAATTAATTGAAAATAGGTATAAAGGACCTTAGCCTAAGGGTCTAGATTTTCAGAAATTTTTGGATTATGGTCCAATTAAGGTTCCTATGGACCAATAAGATTAATCCAAATGTAAGGAGGAGATAAATTGAAGAATAAAAGAAAAACCCCCCAAAATGAGTAGATGCTCACATAAGATGAAGAGTGGACTAAGGACCAAAGAAAAGAATTAAAAAACTGAATTTTGACACCTCAGTGTGGAGATCTCCCCTCATGAAGTAGGTGCCTTTTTTTCATCATTACCCCCAATTTTTAATCAATAAAATGAGATATTTTCATCTCTCCTCTCTCCTTTTTCAAAACTAGATCTAAAAAGTAAGCTGAACTAACCCAAAAATGGTCAAAAATTGACCAAACTCATCTTGAAAATTCTAGAACCAGTTTGCTTGGTTAGAGGCTCACTTTTTCCTATAAATAGAAGCCTCCCCCTCCTTTGTAAAAGCTTAATGGTGTTTATGCACTGTTACTCTACTCTTGTCTTGAGTCATCTACATTGATGTTTTTTAATAATTCAATTGTTTTTTGGCCTAATCCTCTCCAAAGTGAATTGGTGGCCACTATTGCTTCAAACAATAGTAGAACCCTCAATCCCTCAAGCCAAAGGAGAGCTTACAAGCTCCATGTAAGCTAATTTTCTTACTTTGTTTACAAATTTTAATGAAAAATCTATGGTTTTCTTGATTTTTATGTTTTACAAATGATTGAATTAAATGCAAATGCTATGCCTTTGATGAAAAGGCCACCCCCTTCTCTTCTTTACATTCCAACCTTTCTTAATCCTAGAAAGATTAACTAAGTGATTAATTAAACTCTTCTTATTATTTACTCTCTTGAATTTAGAAAATTGTGTAGATTAGAGTTCTATAATTCTAAATTGGGTTAAGTAAGTTAAATAAAGAAAGATAAAAATGAGAAATGGTCAGCCATACAAAGGAGGTTATGGCAAAATTTTCCATAATTTTGTGAAAAAGAAAGTTTGTTTTTATGTTATTCCAAAAGAGTAATTCTCACCATTTTTGCATTTAAAAGAAATATTCTAATTACTCCATGCACATATTCACATATGAATATGCATGGATATCACTGATATTAATTACTAGATTTGATTTTTATGCATAAAAAAATGCATAAAAGAATTTTTTTATTATGAAAGTGTTATTCTTATTAAATTTGATTTCTATTCACAGAAAGATGCATAAAGAAAATTTTTTATTACAAAAGTGTTATTCTTATTAAATTTGATTTCTATGCATAGAAAGATGCATAAAGAAAATTTTTTTATTATAAAAGTGTTATTCTTATTAAATTTGATTTCTATGCATAGAAAGATGCATAAAGGAAAATTTTTTATTATAAAAGTATTATTCTTATAAAATTTGATTTTTATGCATAGAAAGATGCATAAAGGAATTTTTTTATTACAAAAGTGTTATTCTTATTAAATTTGATTTCTATGCATAGAAAGATGCATAAAGGATTTTTTTATTATAAAAGTGTTATTCTTATTAAATTTAATTTTTATGCATAGAAAGATGCATAAAGGATTTTTTTTAATTACAAAAAAGTTATTCTTATTAAATTTAATTTTTATGCGTAGAAAGATGCATAAAGGAATTTTTTAAATTATAAAAGAGTTATTATTATGAAATTTGATTTTTATGCATGAATAGATGCATAAAGAAATTATTTTTATTTTAAAAGTGTTATTCCTATTAAATTTGATTTAATGCATAAAAGGATTTTTTAAATAAAAGTGTTATTCCCGTTGAAGTTGATATTTATGCATAAATAGATGCATAAAGAATTTTTATATCAGAATTAGAATTCTCTTAAATTCTATGTTAAATTTCTATGAGTATTTAATAAATGAAGAATTAAATACTCTAAGAGAGAAATTTCTATCGTTTTATATTCACACGGATTGTTAAAAAAAAAATTCAAGAAATCTATCGAGATCGAAATATTCAGATAAATGATTAATTTATTCCTCATTGAAATTCATAACTATTTTAGAAATCAGTTAAGTGACATATTCAAAGAAAGAAATTTAGTAAAATAGTAACTGAATTACCAAACCTTTTCGAGAAAGATAGTTCAAGAAAAATCTTATCCAACTCCTCGAACCTTGAATCGGACTACGACCAAGACCAAACTCTTTCGTCAGTTTCGAGAAAAGAAGGTGTGACCAGTTTAGAAAAATACACTCAAAACTCCCGCCAAATCTGAAACTAAGTTTGAGACCCTTCGAATTGATTTGTGGATCAAGGTTATAGAATTCGAGGAATTCTGGTATGAAATTTAGAAATCTGATCAAGAAGTTTTGGAGATACTGATTCAAGAAATACTCCTTGTATTCAAAAGAAAATCAAACTGGAAACTTGCATAGAAAACCTATTTTCTTAAAGGACTGTCTTACGCCAGAATGCTGGGGAGGGAGCATTTGGTATATGTTTTTCTAAGAGAAGTTCAGTTGTGCAATCAACTAACAGGGTGTGTTCAAAGGATGGCTCACGCGATAAAGCCTACCTAGGTCTTGACCAGCCTCGGTATGGTTGAAAAATGGTGTGCTTCCGGTGTACGATGGATAAGGACCGACGAAGCGATCCCTGAGTGAATAGATGTGATGTGAATAGATGTGATGAGATACGATGTGAATCAGATAGATGTGAATGAATGGATGAGATGTAATGTGATGTGAATCGGGATGTGAATGAATGAGATGTGATGACATGTGAATCAGATAAATGTGAATGAATGGATGAGATGTAATGGGATGTGAATAGATGTGGATGTGTATGTGAAGAATGGATACGGATGTGTATGTGAAAATGGATGTGAAAGTGTATGTGAAGAATGGATGGATGTGAATGTGTATGTGAAGAATGGATATGGATGTGTATGTGAAGAATGGATGTGAATGTGTATGTGAAGAATGGATGTGGATGTATGAGAAAGAATGGATGTGGATGTGTATGTGAAAGAATGTGATATGATGTAAAGAGATGTGATGTGACACATGAATATATGTGGATGTGAAGTGATAGATATGAATGTATGGATAGATGTGGGTAGTCGTACATGTGAACGATTGGATGGATGTGGATGAATGAGATGAGATGTGTATGAATGAGATATGATGTGGATAGAAGTGATGTGATATAATGTGGATAGAATGTGATGTGATATGATGTGGATAGAAGTGATGTGATATAATGTGGATAGAATGTATGTGATGGGATGGTGATGAGAATGAATGTGATCGATATGAATGAATGAATGTGATGGATATGAATGAATGTGATGTGATGGATGTAAATGGATGTGATGTAAATGAATGTGATGGACGTGAATAGATGTGATGTGATGTGAATCGAGATATGAATGAATGAGATGTGATGTCATGTGAATCGGCATGTGAGTGAATAAGATGGGATGTGAATGAATGAGATGTGATGTAAATTGGGATAGCTGTGAATGGATGATATTTGATGTAAATGAATATGATGTGATGAGATGTGGATATGGGTAGATACGAGTGGATGAGATTTGATGCAGATAAATGAGGAAAGATATGATGAGATGAAAAATGATGTGATGAGAATGGGAATACATATGAAATAAATGAGGATTGATGTGGAATAATGTGGAAAGACGAGAGTTCGTTATAGAAACTGTATGTATGACCTGTTTTTAAATGACTATTTTATGTCAAGAATGTTGGGGAAGCATTTTGATCGTCTCGTGAATGAGGCCGTGGAGACCTAACTGATAAAGTTACAACATCTGCTCTGACGGAGAGTGGACGTCTCGCGTAGCAAGTTCAGCTGAGGTCTTGATCAGCCTCGGTTTGATTTAAATGGTGAGCTTCCGGTATGGTGGATGAGGGACTAAGGAAGCGGCCTATGAGTGAAGCGCTAGGTGACCTGCGAAGGATCCTAGAGGGTGCTGACCATAGGGCGCTCGGGGTCACCGAAGATACCCACACGTATGTTGTGGAAGATATTGGAACAAGGAGTAAGAGTTGTTTTCTGAATTCGGGCATGGATCTAGTTGATTGACCTTGCTGGTCCTCAACGGATGAGTCCATGGCTCTTTTATATGGATCTGTTGGTTGATCTTGTTGATCTTCAACGGAGATTCCATTTTGATTTTTATAAGTGAATATATTACCGGGTACTATGAGCTAGGAACTATCGAAAAGGTCCCTGAGTGGACAGGTGGTGAGCGTTCTGGTTGCCAATGATGCCATAGGTACACCGATGAAGGAAAAATTAAAAATTAGGATTCAACCAGATAATTTTGGAGGATTATGATCAGTAATACTATAGTTTCATTATGATCAGTGATACTATAGTTTCATTAAAAGATTGTTTTAAAGATAGCTAAATCTGTGAAAAAGGTTCATATTGGGTGTGTAAGTGGTGTGACTAGTTTTAAGTTTGCATGAATATCCAGCTAGGGGGCTTAGGAACTCTTTTCCCTGGTATACCCGGGACAAAACCTAACCAAATTCTTAAATGGATCCCATCACTACAGTGGTTGGGCGGTTAGCTAACCCATAGGACTGGATGGGGTTAGGTTGGACTGATGGATCCCTAAAATGAGACTCAATTCTGTTATGGTACGATAGATGAAGTAAATCCCGGATAAAAAAATTGTTCTATGGAAAAGAATCAACGGTTGTGCCTCTCAATGAGGAAAAAAGTGTTGGTCTCTATGATCCAAGTGCAAGTCTTTTCCTTGATCTGATTATGGGACTTACGGGTTTGGTCAGATCAGTTCAGTTAGTTAAGGCTCTTGACTACGTTAGAGTAAAAATATCCTGGAGGAATCGCCCAGGCGAGGGAAGTTTTTTCGGGTTTGGTTTTGGAAGAACCGAGGGATTAGTCTCTTGTCCGGATATACGTGGGCGAGGCCCCGAGTGAAGGACCCTGCCCCATGCAAGAAGTGCTACTTCCGCTGCTAGCACCCTAGGATTCGTTGCGCGGGGAGGATAGGGATCTTTCAGCATTGCTTCATATCTTGAATGTATGACCCTTTGTTGTATCTACCTTGACTCCTTGATGTAAGATAATGGTAGTAGCTCTTGTTAACCCTAGGAAATGGGTTTTAAAAAATGGTAGGATGTTTACTTTTGAATGTTAGCATGCTTGAAGTGAAGGAATCCATGTTTGTGCATGGGACATGTGTCATTGCATATATTAACCATATGGTACAAGCACATTGGTCATGTGAATATACAACGGGTCTATGTAGGCCCAAAATATTGTTAAAGGTTTCCTAAAGTTTAAGGTTGATGGTATGCGTAAAGTATGTGAAGCATGGCAACTTGGTAAGTAGGCCAAACATGCTTTCCTACATGAAAAGCACGTCATTTCAAGTCTATTGGATGTTATACATTCGGATATATGGGGACCAACCAAAACTACCAACAATAATTACATATTGTAGGTATTATGTTACATTCATTGATGTCACACTAGTAAAGTGTGGGTTTATTTTATGAAAGAGAAAAGTGAGGTGTTTGCTCACTTTTAGAGATTTAAATCCTTGGTCGAGAAGGAAAAATGTATGGACATCAAATGCCTAAGATCGAATGGTGGGGGAGCGTACTTTTCTAATGATTTTAGTGGTTTCTTGATAGAGCAAGGAATTAAGAGATAATTTACATGCAAGTATACTTCATAATATAATGGTGTAACAAAAAGAAAAAATAGGCACATTACAGAAGTGACACATGCCTTGATGTCTGAAAAGTATATGCCAGATTATTTTTGGACATAAGCAACATCAACAACTACTATTTACATTATGAATAGGACTCTCACTATAGTTGTTCATGGTATGATACCTAAAACTAAGTTTACAAGCATAAAACTAGATATGTTTCACTTGAAAGTGTTTGGATGTATTGCATATATGCATGTTCTTGAGATGAAGTGAGAACAAAAGTTGGATCCAAATGCAAAGAAATATATCTTCATTGGTTATGCTTTGGAGTAGAAAGATTATAGATGTTATAACCCTACTACTCATGAGATGTGAGTAAGCAAAAATGTTATCTTTGATGAGATGAATAGCTGGGTGGTGATGATGCTGACATACAAGATGTCAAGATGCTTTTGAACTTGGAAACATGAGCCGCTCCGAACACTGGACTTACCAACTAGCTCTATAACATCACCTTAAACTTTATGAAGAAGGCATTCAACCGCCCTATTTTTAGGTGTAGCTCTAGTGAAGAAGCGGGAGCACGACTAAGAACCTCAAGGTTTTCTCCCATAGGAAGTGATCAAATCATGTTCGATTCCATAATGTTTCAAACATTTAGTGTTATAAATCCATCACATAGCCCTGTTATGGTCTTTGTACCACCAAAGAAATGTGTTTAAAAATGGGTTGCAAAAGAAAAATGGAATGCAATGGCAAAGGACGTACTTTTAGATAAGTGGATTAAAGACTTGACACCGCATAAAGGAAAGAAAATCGTGGAAACTAGGTTGTCGCTTTTGATGATTTGCAAAGATGAGCTAATCAAGGCCTTACCATCGACATTGAGACTAGTTTCAAGTGTTCAACTATCCTCCAACATGGACAAAAGTCAAAAAATAAACAAAGTGTCAAGAGTAAGGCACTGGATACTCCATTTTATGTTTCCAGCAACACTTGCTTTTGGGACACTTTTGGCAGTTCAATGCATGGATGCTTTACCTGATGTGTAATAAGTTTTGCTAGAGTGACCAAAAGTGCACAATTTTAGCATCATTGGAAAGCTTATTTTTTATAGATAATTTGGACTCTTTGATCACCACCACGATTGGAGGTTGTGGATCAAAAGTTATGGATGTGTCTTGGTCCTGACTTTCTTAGAAAAATGTCAAAAGTTGCTTTTTGCTTTCTATGCCTAGTAAGAAGGAGGGTCAGATGAGCTCATCTCTAGACAAGTCCTTGCATACATGTTTTCAATGGTATGTACTTCAATAATATCAAACCTTGTGCATATCAAATAATGGCCACCATCTACTTCAAACTAGCCAAAATACCTTCCTGACAAAGGTTGCAATTTAAGATTTTTGAACTAAAAACAATTGAGAAATTATCTTGAAATGCAATACCTTTTTGTTGTGGTGGTTAGAACAGATCCAAATCATTATCAAAAGAAATCTTGTTTTTAGTAGATGACTTTTGACTATTTGAACATCTAGAACCAAGCTATGAAACTCAACATATGACCTTTGCAAGCTTGGCTATAAGAGGCTCCGATTTCCATGCCTTGTAATAACTCTCTCCCCATGTACCTGATTTCCAATCTAGAAGTAGTTTGATAATAAGGTTCCACTCTAGTACTTATTGCCTACCAACTCTTACTCAATTCCAATAAGTCTCTAGCCAAGGTCACCCTAGGTGATCGAGGCTCACACTATATTTTTACAAAGAAAAATTTGGATTTCCTAGTTTGGAACTAGCATTCAAATCTTTTAACCAAGGTTTGCACATAGATGAAGGGGCATATGAAATTGCCTCTTGTACTAAGTGGGATGGATTTTCCACAATTCAACTGCTATTTATAGCCAAATAGTGCCAAACTAGGAAATGCTTTTGAGTTTCTAAGCTAGACAGTTTGGATATCTTAACCATGGGAGAATAGCGCCAGGTTTGGCATAGAGCATTTCCATGACATGCAGTTACTATGGCTCAAACCATGTATCAGAGGGCTGGTTCAGATAAGATGTCATACGGAGTAAAGGTTATTTTTTAGTCAATTTACACTAAAGTTTTCCTACTTTGGTATGGATAAGGCCTTAGTGAAGTCAAAACTTTGCAAGGCTTTTCATATGTGTTCAATTCATCAAGATCTACAACCTTACTTAGATGAATAGCAGAAGAAGGCTCTACACTAGGTAAGCCAATGTGGGGGACAATTAAAATTCAAAGTAACAACAAAAAGATTTCTACAACTACTCTGGAAAAGTTGATATGTGCACAAAATTGGTGCTTTAATGCAGTTTACATAAATAACAAGTGTATGCAATACTAGCCATTTTCAACCACACTTGGCTTATCAAAGATTAATTGCAGATAGTCCGCGCTATGCATTGGAAAAAGAGCAATTTTAAGCACATATGGGCATTTTCTTTTCCACACATGCTAAAAAGCAGGCTTCCTCTGTTTGTTGTGCACAAAGTCATATGCTAGTAGAAATTTTTCTCTAGTTAATGTGTATTAAACCTAATTTGGGACCATTATAGATGTTTCAAACTACTCAACGTGACCCCCTGGCAAAGATTGGCAAAAGTGGACATTAAAAACTAAAAATTTACAAACCAACTAATAAAGAATGTCTTATTCGCATCAATTTATAGCATGCTTATAGAATGTCTTCTTCCAATAGTGATTTAGCCTTGTATTAGTTTCTATCAAGTTCTAACCAAATAACAGTCAAAGCAAGAAATGGCAAGTTTCGAGGAGTAGTCAAAATTTTTGTGCTTCAAAGAGGGGCCTACCGGGGTTAGTTTCCTATATGCTCTCATACAAGGGTCCCATGGTATCCAAACTTCATCCATATCAAACTTCATGCATATCAAACTTCTAGCATTTTTAACATTGTATGTAGTGTTTGCTAAAGGCTAGAAGTGGGCCTCTAAACACAAGTTTGTAAACATTTGGCTCGAAAACCAAAAAAATTTGATATATCATCAAATTGTAGTCTGATGGTATGGAGACATTCTAGCTATTATGATTCACAAGTATATGTATTCTGGATGAATTACGACAACCCCAAGCTAACCAACCACCACCACTAATTGGTATGCTTTGGTAAAAATTTAAAATCTAGCTAGGGAAGCTTTTTTTTTTCCATGCCTGATGAAAATAAGTCCCTAGAGACTTGTGTTGAGTGCATGCCTTACACATGTGCTCATAAACATTCATACTTGATGCATATCAAACCTCCCCCAAAAATTGGCTAGGGATGCATTTTGTTTTCCACATGAAATGCCCTCCTTGTAGTCCAAAATGATGGGTAAAAAGCCAGCAAAGTATATGTTGAAAGCTTAGCTTTAATATTTAGGAAGGAGATTAAGAAGGTAATTAGCACAAGAAAATGCTAAAACACACACGCACACGCGCACACACACACACACACACACACACACACACACAACTAAGCTATGGTTCTTTCTTGATCTTGTTCTCACTCTCCATCACTAAAAGGAGACATTGTTGCATAAGATAGAGAAGAAATGCAAGAATCAAGAAAGTGGAAGAGAGGGAAAAAAGAAAGACACAACTCCCTTTTCATGAGAAAGGAGTCATGCACTTCTCCAACCACCCAAACCACGTTTTCTTACTATATCTTTATCCATATTGCAAAAGGTATACCTCTTTCTTTATCCTAAGGTTTCCATTTGAGGCTTCATTTTCTAGTTGACTACGGTTATTATGCTACAAAAGAAATGAACAAATTTAAATGTGCATTGGCTTTTTTACAAATTTGTGGACCCACTAAATAGCGAGTCACTTGCAAAGTGATACAACAGATATTACAATAAGATTTTTACAAAGGTATAAATGCCATGAAAGATTGATAAAAATAATTACTTTTGCCGATGTAGAACACTTTGTTGATGCTATTTTGGTACCAAAGTTAGGGGTTATCATTCCTCCCACAATTTCTTTGTGTGCTCTCGTGAACAACAAAGAGAAATTCCTTTGCAATTGTGAAACCACATCTCAACAACCTTCACAAACTCCCAATGTCATTTAGACATCTACTTCTTCTCACACTTCTCACAACTTCACACTCTTCATCTCCTCAAACCCCACACCAAACTAAACTTCTTCTCATACACCTCAAAATCATAAGGCAAAAATAACTACTCCCAATTATAAGCAAGAAACTTCCCAGCCAAGAATAAAAAGAAATACTAACTCCGTCTTTGGCACCAATAAAAATTTTGCAATGAAACACACCCAATTAAAAGATTTTACGATAAAGCTCACCCACCCATTTGATCCTCATTTCTTTGGTTTTTTTATTGAAAAGGAAAAAGAAACTAAGCCTCAAAATTTATTGAGCCTAGTATGTTTGAGTGATTTTTTTAAAACATCTCCTTGGCAATCCCTAACTTTCTTTATGAAACTCTGGCCCCAGCATGCATGTGAAGAAATGCTGAAAACCAACCTTGTAAAAACTATGCATGTGAACACATGTTTATACCCTTCACACCTTGCATTTTAAACCTTTAAGGTTTTATTATTATTGTGTAAACCTTTTTTTTCTTCTTTTGTTAGTGCTAAATAGTTGTGCCAAACTCTTGTTGTAGGCGGATGTTGCCAGTAAGGGCTTTTGCTTTCTCCATCCTCTATTCAACTCCTCCTCCCTGAACTTGTCAATACCATCTTCTTCTTCCTTTTTCTCTTGATGTGTTCCAGCTTTTATGGCTTCAGCAGGTTGCTTATTGGCCACCTTATGCTGTGATGGTACAAACTTTGAGCATAGATTGAATTTGAGTTGCTGAAGATTGAAGCTTCTAAAGTTGACCACACTAGCTAGCCACCTGCATGCAATTAAAGATCACAATGCATAATTTATGCATATTCCCTCCCACACATTTGAAAATGAGCTTTGTGCATTCTTCATGAAATTTGAAAATGAAAGTCCTCCTTACTCTTCTTGTTGCCCAAAACTAAAATTCTGCACTTCTTGAAATCTGAAAACTAAAAATGTTTATTACCTCTTCTTTTTGCACACCTTCCAAAGCTTGCTTTCTCTCAACGTTGACCACTTGCTTCTAAAGTTGACCACACTAGCTAGCCACCTGCATGCAATTAAGATGGAGGAGCAATGCAAGAAGCAAGAAAGTGGAAGGGAGGGAAAAATGAAAGACACAACTTCCTTTAAATGACAAAGGAGTCATGCACTTCTCCAACCACCCAAACCACCTTTTCTTAATATTTTATCCATATTGCAAAAAGAATACATCTTTATTTATCCTCAGGTTTCCATTTGAGGCTTCATTTTCTACTAAGGTTCTAATGCTACCAACTCAATGAACAAATTTAAATGTGCATTGGCTTTTACAAATTTGCAAACCCACTAAATAGCCAATCACTTACAAAGTGATACAAAAGATATTGTAATAAGATTTTTACAAAGGCATAAATGCCATGAAAGATTGATTAGATAATTACTATTGCGATGTAGAACACTTTGTTGATGCTATTTTGGTATCAAAGTTAGGGATTATCACCATGCCTAATGAAAAGACGGCCTTAGAGACCTCTGTTGTCTTACACATGTTCTTACAAACATCCATACTTGATGCATATCAAACCTCCCCCAATTTTGACATCATATGCAGTGTTTTCAGGCCAGTAGAAGTAGCCTTCCAGCAAAGGTGTGCCACTCTTGGCTTCAAAATCTATAGATGTCTAAGCTAGAGAAAGCCTTCTGCTAATATTTTTTGGTGAGAATTTGCAAGCATGTTTTTCCAACTACAAGTTTGGACCAAAATTGGGATCTATAACCAGTCCAACTGACATCTGCCAAGGTTAGAGACCAGTTTAAGCTAAATCAATTGTAAGAGGATCATCAGGCTTTCCATGCCTGGTAAAAACAAGCCCTTTCACTCATCAAAACCTCACATAATTGCATACAATTGCTGGGTGATTCCCAAAAATGATGTGTATCAAACCTCCATAGATTCTAAGATCATTTGGTATTTTATTGTTGAAATAAACACCAAAATTTCATGGGGCTAAGGGAATTTGGCTCAAAGGTCAAAAACCATACTTATCCAGCAATAAAGGGGGAAGAGAATCTACCAAATATAGGTAAAAATAACTCACAGAGAATCAATGGTAGCTAGAGATGCCTCTCCTTATATTTAGGACTTGGAGTTCACTTTTTCGTGCTACAATCATGGAGAGACACTAGCTGATGATTCCATACCTAATCAAGCTTTAATCTCTTTTATTCAACCTATATAATGAGGCACTCATCTAATGGAAGTACACTCTCTATCATTCTCATCATTGTGTTATTATTAGCTTTTTTGTGATTAGTGTTAACCATCTTGCTTTTTTGTGATTAGTGTTAACCATCTTGCTTAGATTCTATCCATGCTTACACCATGAATATGTTGATCTCATATATGAGCCACCATGAATTCCAACATGGTATCAAAGCTCAGATCCACTCCCTCATCATCATAAACCACTCATATTATTAAGCTCTTTCCATCATACATTATCCATAATCCTTTACTAATCTCATATTAACTTTTTTTCATCTCTTCCCATACCTATAGTCAATGGAGGCCTCCTTGGTAAATCTAAGATTAAGCATTGTTTATTATGCTTTAATGATGTGTTTATGGTTCTTAATCTCAAGTAGATACACTACTCCAAAAGTGCTTTGGTCTAATCTTGGTGAGATCTACTTCAAATCATTACTCCAAGTGTCCTCTATTCTCTGCTCTCGTAATATCACTAATCAAGGATTAACAAGGCTTAATCTTTAAAAAAATGGACCATTGGTGGTTCACTCTCTATCACCTCACATTGCAAAAGCCCTTTGATTTGGTCCATTAGTCTACTAGATCAAGTGGTAAGACCACCCTATCTCATCCACAAATCATGGGCACACAAGTGGATTTTTGAGTTTAATGGGATGACCTTCCATAATGGCAACCTAAAATCAAATTCATATCAATGAACAAGGGCTTGTGGAGTGTAGAAAATGGCAAGGAGAAGAAACCTATCACTAGGGATGCTAAAGCAGTTTGGATTTCCAAATACAAGAAGGCCCTCACCATTAGTACCTCAGGATTGCATGACCAATTCATCCATCACTTACATGGTAAGGACACTTCATTTGAGGCTTGGGAAGAGCTAGAAAAGCTCTTTGGCACACAAGTTAAGAGTTCCAAAATTAGCTTGCTAATAAAGTATTTTTAATTAAAAATGAACTCTAGATATTCTATGCCTTCACACCTAAATTACATGAAGAGCTTACTTACTCAAGTAGGTGGCATAAAAATCACTATGGATGAGGATGTAGGCATTGTAATTCTCTTAAAGAATCTTCCACAAGAATACTATGGAAACATAGTAACCACCCTCACCAACAATCCTTCTCCAAATCTTGTAGAGATAGCATCATCACTCTTAGAAGAAGAAAATAAAATCAACCAATGACACGGCGTTCAAAAGGGAGCTTCTACAACAAAAGTGGTACTTTCAGCTGGATTCAATACTTTCACCAAGGGAGCTCAAGTACATAAGGATTTCTCAAGGAAGTCTTGTAACTTCTACAGGAAACCCAACCATGAAGAAAAATATTGTTTTTATAGAAACAAGGCCCAAAGGCCTACCTTGCAGGAGGTGAAGTAGATGATGAAGAAGGTGAGGGAAAAGAAGAAGAGGTCTCACCTACTGAGGCTACATCAAGGACACCTGGTCTTTCTAAAGCCTAATAGAACCAACCCACCTAGAAGTCTACTATATATCCTAAACTTGATGTAAACATAACTAGATCTCTAGCATCAACCATAATAATTGACATTGTAAGCCTTAACTGAGGTGAGACTTGCATGAGCAGCAGCATTAGTAGCATTCTAAGTTCTAACTAGGACTCGCATTCTAAGTTCTAACTAGGACTATAATTGTCATCATCTATAGTCATGAGATATTTTGTTGGGAGACTTGACTATCTCTTCCTTTTAATTCCTCCAATGGGAATCCATGGCTCAAGAACTGAGCAATCTCATAGCTTCACCTTGGCACTAAGTTAATTTGGTATATCAGAGTGTTTGTCCTTAACTCCCACTCTCCAATCAAGATCCTTGACATATTGTTAGCTCTTACATGTGTTGTGAATCTTTCCTTACAGAGATGGTAAAATCAAACTCAAGGTGAAGCAACCACCACCTTGTGATCCGCTTCGTAATAATGATGCTTTCACTAGATAGAGTAAGGCTTGATGGTCTACATAAAATACAAACTTGTTTGCCAAATGATAATGGCAAACATTATTCATAGCATAAACAAAAATCCTTCTCTCTCAATGCTCATATAGTTCTTCTCTAGCTCATTCAATTATCTACTAGCATAGCAAACTCAAAAATCCATGTCCTTTTCTTCTAGTTTCTCCTAGTTGAGTTAATATGCATCCTATGGCATAAGCCAATGCATCAATGTGCACATGGAAGATAATATCTCATATTGGTGCTCTCAAAATTGGAGCCTGAGACCAAAGCTTTCTTATCTTATGAAACACTTCCTCACATTCCTCTATCCACTACACAAAATGGACTAATAGGACATATAGAGGCCTAGAAATTTTGGTATACATGAATACAAACCTTGTGTAGTAATAGCTCGTGTGCCCCTTAAACATTTGGATAGCCTTCATTCTTTCAAGTCTCTCGAGTTCTATGATAACTCGAACCTTTCCTTCATCGCCATGTGATCCCATTTTTAGACACCTAATGTCCTAGGATTCTCCCATGCCTAACTAATGAATTTGCATTTTTATGGGTTCAGGCTTCAAGCATAGTTTATAGTACTTGCACTTTGGGATCTATGGACACTTTGTTGTATCCAAAAAATCCATCCAAGAAGCTGTAAGCTTCTTTTTCTACTATCCTTTCAACAAGCACATGTTCAGTTATTATAAGCCTGTAGTAGGGATAGTGATCTGTCACAATGGCTACATAGCATTTACGTTCACATATATATGGATCTTGTCATTCTTTATTGGTACTATGACCACTCGTGAAACCCAATTTGTGTGCTCGATCTCATATATAAAACTTGTAAAAATAAGTATGATGCCTTCTTCCTTGATGGTCTTGGAATAGGTTTCATTGTACATATAAAGCTTTTGTTTAACTGGACTTGCACCATCCATGGTGGAATGGTATGCTAGCAGACTCTTGGAGAGACTTCCTTGAGATCCAAGTAACTCCAAGAAAATACATCCCTTGAGATCCAAGGGTCTCCTTTGAGTTCTTTAACAAGCCTTGCACCATCCACAGTGGAATGGTATACTGGCAGACTTCTCGAGGGACTCCCTTGAGATCCAAGTAACTCCAAGTAATTACATCTCTTGAGATCCAAGTAATTCCAAGAAAATACATCTCTATAATCTTTGAGTACCTCTGTTGATTTAGTGTCCTCACACTAGGGGTTAAATCAATCAAGATCTAAACCTTTTTGGGCTCTTCCCCTAGTAGTGCTAGGTTAATTTGTTTGGCATCTTCTGGTACATCATAAGATACGCATGTTTCATTTGGTTTTTCTCTTTTTAGTGTTGGTGCATACACCTTTATGTTCTCAATCTTATATTTCTTATGATATGAGGTAGCCTATCTCTAGTTCTCTTCTAGGTCACTATCATGTGTGGTCCTTAATGAGTTTTGTTTTGACTATCATGGCACACCCAAGCCCACTTCGAGTTAGTTTTCTCTATATCTTCTCCTATCTCATAGATTCTTAGAGCACAAGCCACCTCTCGTGAATCTCTCGTTCCTTCAGGACATGGTTATATACCACTCTAAGGTTTTTTGTGGCTTTTTACTCTAAAGCCTCATTATAGGTTTCATCTTTGGTCCTAAGATCTCTTTACGCT
Organism: Cibotium barometz; assembly: GCF_041138505.1. NCBI lineage: Eukaryota > Viridiplantae > Streptophyta > Polypodiopsida > Cyatheales > Cibotiaceae > Cibotium > Cibotium barometz. The sequence goes on from NC_141098.1 coordinate 23,327,978, forward strand.
TTCCTATTTTCCCTTTGGTGTTGTATACGTAATCCTTTGATTTATTTATCATGTGATTCTACGCTTGAGACACCACCCTCATGAGATGCTTCTCGGATTGGTGCTAGGGATCTTGATGTAGGAATCTTTTTGTGGAAACATCATGATAGGTCTTACTAGTCCCTCTATTTCTAGTTGGGCTTATAGTACCAAATTGTATGATTCACTTAACCTCGAGAGCTCCTCTCTCAAGTTAGGGTATTCTTATAGCTTTTGGGAGGGTTTCCTTATATTTTGGTCTCGATTTGAATTATAAATTTTTGGGAGGGTTTCCTTATATTTTGGTCTCGATTTGAATTATAAATTTTTGGGAGGGTGTTAATCCAATTCTAGGATTAACAAGAGCTACCACCATTATCTTACATCAAGGAGTCATGGTAGATACACCAAAAGGTCATACATTCAAGATATGACGCAATAGTGTCCGAAGCTACAACTTGGACGGGCGCCCGTAATGGTGTGACAGGGTATTCATGGCAATTCCCGCTTCAAGAGTGTGTGGTAGCAAGTTAGGATGAAGTCCTAGGTGATGTACTTCTTCATGGATATATTATGAGAGAAGTCATTGTAATAGCATTAGGCCTCTTATGAGCCTAAAGTGCCCGACCGGCCACAATTTAAGTGAGTGTGAACACTTATGGCCATGTATATAAGTGAATTTCTCTCATAATACAACACACTCTCCCATTCTGCAATTGAGTCTTGCTATTGCTAATCCTCTTGCTAATCTCTCTCCCTAATGCATGCTAGTGAGTGTGTGTGAGTGAAGTAAGGAGAGGAGGGACGAGGACTCGTAGTGCAATGCAGCGGTGTGACAATGCTCGCGAGAGACGTGGTGGAATTGCTTCTCAAAAAGGAGTTGTAGAGCTTGGTGACCTCAAGGGTTATGAGCTCGGCCATTGGAAAGATCCTCATCACCACGATAGTTGCAGTTCACCAGGTAATCTCTTTTTGGATGTGTTTCAAGGAGGGTTAGGGTGAGCCATAACAGAGGAGTTCCTTATATTTTGGTCTCAGTTTGAATTGTCCTTCCATAGCTTTCTTGGCCATTTTTAGGAGCTCATTTGTGCTATTATGTGTCCCTCATTCCTTCCACAATGTGATTTGAACTAGAGTTTCTAGAACATCTTTGATTTCCATGTATCCTAGATCATCCCTTGGATTCCTAGTTTTTTGTGCTTCTTGTCCCTCTTATGGGCTTGCAAGACACTCTTTGGGCGGCTTTCTAAGTTGTTCTATTCTATCCAGGAGAATTCGCTCATTGGGTTTCCCATTCCCCGCTCTTCTTCTAAGGTAATTTGAGTGGAGGAATCTAGACCATCCTCAATCTCAAAATAACTTGGTAGGTCCCTAGCATCCTTAATATCAAAATAACCTAGTAGGTCCCTATGGTCTTTTTCCTTGGTTACCTTTACCACCTTATAACTTTTGGAAGTTCTTGGCTCAAATGGTTCTATTGTGTAGGCCCATTAACATTACTTATGCCTTCCCTTTGTTACAGTCCCTAATCTTTGTTTTTCCTTTTTTTCTTTTAGGGGTTTTTGATGTGGAAGAAGTTGTGGATAGGGCTACCTGATCTTGTGATATCTTGGCTTAGGCCCTTGTCCACCACCATAACCTTCAATGGTACCTTTTTTTTCTCACTTGAAGACAATGTCGAACATGAGACACTAACTATCCTTAACCTTGTGATAGGAGATTATGTACTCATTAAGGGATTAGAGTTGCTGGCTTAAGAGGAAAGTCATTAATCATCAAGGGATTTAGATTTATTGGCTTAAGAGGAAAGTCATCATTGATTCCACTCTTGATACACCATCTATCCAATGGTGGGGGTCTAGCAATATTAGCTACTTTTGGGTTAGCTCTCATTGGGAAATCAATCGACCACCACTATATAAGGGCCTTGGCATCTAAAGTAGGCTAAGGGAGATCACCTTGGTGAATTGAAATTTGTTCTATAAGCTCGATGCATCAAATGTCTAGGTTGGGCCACATGGTGTTCACCCCTTGTTGGTGGGTTTCGAAACCGCTAAGTCTAGATACTCAACATAAAATTCGGGCATGTTAGGAGGTCCATCCATAATTGGATCAATCTTGAATATCCTTGTAGGAGTAGTTTCAAGTGGAATTGGTTGAGGAGGTAACATTAGAGTGGAATCTCCATATTCATATAAGGATTCCTATTGGTGGATTAGAGTCTTTGATACTACACAAGATTTCTATAGGATGAATCTCTAGTGAAGATGTAGGAATCCCACTCCAATCGTTCTCATCATTCGCTGGGTGTGGTAGTAGTTGATTGATTCATGAGTTCTATATCTTCTATCATGCCCACACCACTAGTTTTCTCTCACTCTTAGGACTAGGTACTCATGGGCTATGTGGTTGCTTCTACAAATAGCGCACCACATCAATTCTCGTCTCTAGGAGCTAAATGTGAATGGGAGTCTCTCTTGGTACACCACCCTTGAGTACTCCTTCGAGATCTATGATCACAACATTCTACAAATAGCGCACCACGTCAATTCTTATCTCTAGGAGCTGAATGCGAATGCCCCATTTCTCTTGGTCCACCAACCTTGATGAGTATTCCTTCGAGTCCTTTGATCATAATGCTCTACAATTTGTCAAGTGGGCCTTTTTGCTGTTGTGTTTTCACCCACATGTAGTTGTGGCATCTTTGTTGCTTTCTTCATTTTTTCTATAACTACCTCCTTCACCCCATGGTTGTTTTTAGCTTCCATAGCCTTTTACCGCTACTAGCCTTGACTTTCTTTGTAAATTATAGTGTTTCATGTTGTCCTGATGTTGTCCTGATATACAGCAATTAGAGGAGGTAATGGGCTTGGCACAGAAGTCCATTGTAGCAGTAGCCCATGGAAGAGAGGTGAACTGCAATAGCCCATGAAAGAACTCATGGAGTAGTGGTAACCTGCACTAGACCCATCCACTCCAGCCATACCCTGGTAGTTTCTCAAACTCCACCATGGCACCATCAAGTAAGCAAGGAAATTTTAGAAAAAAAAGGATTCCAAAAGCACAGAGATTGAGTAATGATGAGGGAACAAAATAATAACACAAACACAATAGAAAACTTCATTAATACATTGTATAATTTTTTGGATAATCTCATAATGTTGCTGCATGAAACTTTGTATGTGACTTCATTAAGGAAATGCCCTCCTTCATCACTTACTAATTCAATCAAATAGCCAAACCGAGTCATGATTAACTTAGCATTTTGCGATAAATGTTGCTTTGTTGTCTTGTTAACCCAATTCTTGGGTTAACAAGATCTACCGCCATTATCTTACATCAAGGAGTCACGATAGATATACCAAAGGGTCATACACTCAAGATATGAAGCCATAGTATCTAAAGCTACAACTTGGACGGGCGCCCGTAATGGTGTGACGGAGTATTTATGGTGATTCTTGCTTCAAGAGCGTGTGGTAGCAAGTTAGGATGAAGTCCTAAGTGATGTACTTCATAGATATATTACAAGAGTAGGCCTCTTATGAGCCTAAAGTGCCCAGCCGGCCACAGTTTAAGTGAGTGTGAACACTTATGGCCATGTATATAAGTGAATATCTCTCATAATACAAGATACTCTCCCATTGTGCAATTGAGTCTTGCTCTTGATAATCCTCTTGCTATAATATCTCTCCCTAATGCATGCTAGTGAGTGTGTGTGAGTGAAGTGAGGTGAGAGGAGGGACGAGTACCCGTAGTGCAACGTGGCGGTGTGACAACACTCATGCAGGAGGCACAGTGGAATTGCTTCTCAAGGAGTTGTAGATCTTGGAGACCTCAAGGGTTACGAGCTCGGCCATTGGAAAGATCCTCACGACAGTTGCGGTTCACCAGGTAATCTCTTTTGGCAAGGAGAGTTAGGGTGAGCCTTAACATTTTTTGCGTTGCTGCCGAGGAGCCATTACTCGGGCTACTTTTTGATGATCGAAACGACAAAATCACGGACGACTTAGGGAAACAAAGTTGTATTCCAAACACACTACAACTCTCTCATACGGAGTTTTTTCAAAATTCGTTTTGGAACACCCTCAAAAACAGGCTGCAAAACAGGGAAAAAAATTCCCAGAAAAAAATTTTGTCTTAAGACAGTGATGGAAAATAGGTTTTAGGACCTTCTCTTCCATCTAGGAAGTTACTAGCATACACTTTTTCCAAAAAAAAAAAATCTCAGGTCGTTCACGTGCGTATAGTGCCTAAGCTATTTAGGACGAATGGACACCCGTTTGACTCAATAAAGAGTACGCCAGGCCTCTTGAGGCTGTAATGGGCTCTGAGAAAATATAAAAAGCAAAAAAAAAAACTATGTTTGCTCGTTAAGGAGCATTTACACAATCAGACATGGCAATGATAGAGGGGTTGCCATGGATCACACAAGGACTAAACCCAATGGCTGACATCTTCGAGCCATTGAGATCTATGCCACAAATTTACCTCCCAATGCCATTGGCCATGCCTACAACAAGCGTATTATCGGGTTTTACACCTCCTGTCACTTTGATCCCACTAGGCTTTGGTCCCTTACCTAACATTCCCACAAATTCTATAGGTACCAATCCTTTCCTGGATGCCCACACCTTGGACATACTGACTATTCTAGGAAGGGGGTAGCTCAAGAACTTAATGAGTCTCTCCCTACAAGAGCACTCACATACGACCTCAATGACTCATAGAGAAATACGGCTATACAAATTTCCAAAATTATGGAAAAATACGATGGAACAACAGACCCTGTTCAATTCTTTCAAATGTTTGAATAGAGATGTGAAGCCTTTGGAAATCCCAACTGTCCCACCAAGGTACATGCGTTGAACCTATGCTTAGAGGGAAAATCTAGTCGATGGTTCATCACATTGATGTCTGCGATCAAGACCAACTTCAAAACCTTGAAATCAGCCTTTATACATGGTTTTTCTAGACAAGGTGATCGGTGGAGTGTAGCAACAAAACTCTATTCAATTGAGTATCAACCAAATGAATCCATTAGAAACTTTATTCTTCGGATAAAACTCTTGGACTCACAATGTGAGTCATGGAAAAAATTAAACGATATTCAATTGAAGAGATGTTTCACGCTAGGATTGAAGAATAACAGCTTACACAACTTGATCATTGTATCCAATCTGGAAACATTCGATCAATGTTGCAAAGAAGCAATATGTTTAGATGATAACATACTGGAAGATGATCATGCTACAAGGTGTTCCTCATCTAAACCAAGTGAAGCAATGGTTAAAGAAAGATCGATCTCGGATTGTTATTCCCTGAATCAGCCTTGCTTAAAACCTTACAACCAACATCTCTAAGAGAGGATGAGATCCTTCAAAACCAAACATCCTTAATGCCTCTACAAGTGAGGAACGAAATGCCTTGTGTTGAGTACAATCACTACGACCATCCCAATCCTCATTGTGCTTACAAGGCACCTATTCTTCTATACTGCATACATTGTAAAACCTTTGACCATGATACTAAAAAGTGTCCCACTTTATCCATAATTGACTCAAAACCTCCATCTCCCGTGCAACAAATAGAAACAGTCCAAAGGGTAGAAACTGCTCAGGAAGTAGTTAATCAAACACTCCCGTGTTTCTATTGTCGTGGACCTCACAAAGTGGTAGACTGCACAGTTTGGAATACTTACATGCCCATAATCACTGACATTTTGCGACCCATGTGTGAACGATGTGGCATTGATCACATGTTCCAAGATTGCCCTAGATGAGTTGCTTCAATGCAACTTGTCTCACAAAATACAACTCTTAACATCTTAAGTGTACAAAATGGACAATTGTCCATGGTACCCTTGAATGTGCTTACACGCCTAACAAGCCATGGCACAAGAGACGGTCAAAAAGAATATAAAAGACAATACCTCAACATGGGTAAAAGAACATGCGTTAAAGCAGAACCCAAAACAGACAATAAAACCTTCTAAACCCAAGAAAGACAAGGGATAACAAACTATCAAAACCAAAGTTGAATTAAAAGATAGGAAAAGGAGCCTGTAGAGGACGTAAACCCAAAAGGGGACATAGACCCAAAAAAGCGAAAAGCTATACATGATGTATAAGCATCCACCTTCTCAAAGGCCACCACACGAACCACAAAACCCATAGGTACGACACAGGGTACAAAAGCACAAAAGAAAATTCGATCTCGTTGCATGGATAAACATAATGAAAAACTGACAATCCAAAGAAAGTCAGAAAATGAAACAAGTTCTAATACGTCACTAAGTGAGGATAAAACAAGTTCTAACTCTTCACTCAGTGCACCTCATAGACCAATTAAGAAGCTAGAACCCACCCAACCACCCCAAATGGATAATAATGATCACATGGCATATGCAGAACGCAAAAAGCAAGCTCAAGAGACCATGCTTAGCTTGGTTGAATATTGAGAAGATGCAGGGGGGAAGAGAGCTTGAGCTCTTGCACACACACTCACAAAACCCTAAAAGAGAACACACAAGGTGAGAGGCTGAAAATCTTCTTCTTCTTCACACCACACTCAACCCACCATATACAAAGATAAGAGTACACACAATATGAAAGGTACTCAACCAAATACATACTAGGGTTCTCTATAGTGTGAACCCAACTAAATGAGCTGGCGCTATAACTATGCCAATGTAATGGCTATCACACAGTCTGTCATCCCACTGGCCGTATATCACCCATGATCTCACCAACCATGCCAGTGGTGTAAGTGTGGGGCCTATCCCCCAGGCGGGTCATCAGTGTCCACCACCTCACTAGATGAGCTCGATATCTCAACACTCCCCCTCAAGCTCAACTCCATCTCTTGTACACCGGAAGCCCTAAATCTGCGGTGGAGCTTCTCTCTGTACCCAACTCTTTGGTGAAGATGTCAGCTACCTGATCCTGTGTGCTGACATAAACAAGGTCAATGTCTCCTACCAAAACCTTCTCTCTGACAAAATGGTAGTGGACCTCTATATGCTTCATGCGAGCATGAAAAACTGGGTTCCTAGCCAACTGTATACTGCTAATGTTGTCACAGAAAATGACAACTTGTCTATCCACTGATAGACCCAAATCTGCAAGTAGCTTTCTCAACCAAGCTACGTCACATGCTGCCATAGCAGCACCTCTGTACTCAGCCTCTGTAGTACTGGATAGAATAACTGTAGGTTGCTTCATGCTACTGCAAGTCATAGCAACACTCCCCAAAGAAAACATGAAGCCACTAGTAGATCTTCTATCTGAGATACTACCAGCCCAATCAGCATCTGTGTACCCATGTACACATATCTCTGTTCTAGTTTAATAAAATAGTCCACAATGCAAAGTAGACCTCACATACCTCAGTATGCGTCTCAATGCATCCAAATGTAGCTTCCAAGGAACCTGCATAAACTGACTCACCAACCCAACAGCATAGCTCAAATCTGGCCTGGTGATCATCATGTAGATCAAGCTTCCTACTATGCGCCTATACATAGTAGGATCCTCCAAAATCTCTCCTGAATTTGTACTCAACTTGCCATTATGATCCAATGGCACTGAGATAGGCTTACAGCCTGTCATACCATACTTGGACAACATGTCCAAGCCATATTGTCTCTAGAGTAATCCAATACCATGTGGTGACCTAATCACCTCAATTCCCAAGAAATATCTGAGCTCTCCCAGATCCTGCATCTCAAACTTCTGTCTGAGCAAGATCTTTACATCAAAGATCTCTGCATCATGGTCCCCCGCCGTAATGATCAGGTCATCTATATAGATGACAACAAGCACAACCCCTCTATCACTATGTCTCACATACAGCGAGAAATCTGCATTGGCTACATGAAAGCCAATAGTGACAAGATATTGAGAGATCTTGTCAGACCATGCTCTTGGTGCTTGTTTTAAGCCATACAAGGCTTTCTTCAACCTGCAAACATGCTTAGGGTGACTCACATCCTCATAACTAGGTGGCTGCAACATATACACCTCTTCCTGCAAATCCCCATGCAAGAATGCATTCTTTACATCCATCTGATGTAAAGACCATTCTTTACATCCATCTGATGTAAAGACCATTGCTTTGATGTAAAGACCATTGCTTTGACGCAGCCATTGCTATCACAACTCTCACTGTTGCCATCTTGGCAACTGGGCTGAAATTTTCCTCATAATCAATGCCATATGTCTGTGCATATCCTTTGGCTACCAATCTAGCCTTGTACCTGCTTATGCTTCCATCACTATTATGTTTTACTTTGTACACCCACTTGCATCCAATGGCTTTCTTGCCTTCAGGCAATTGCACTAAATCCCAAGTCTCATTTCCATATAGTGCATCCATCTCCTCATCCATAGCTTTCTCCCAACACACATTTCCAACAGCCTCATCAATGCATGTGGTGGGCTCTACAACTTACACAACTTTTGCCATGTATGCATAGTGATGTGCCACATAACCATCATAGGTAAACCTCTTCACAAGATTCTTCACTCTCCCAGATCTTCGCAGCTTTGCATTCATGGCTTCCATAGCCTTCTTTACACCAGTTGTTCTCATAGCTAGTATCCCAAGATTCTCATCAAGGCTCATCTCTGAGCCACTAGACTCTCCATCAACATGAGAATGCCCTGCAGAAATGCCAGGCATACTAAGGGGCTCAACCACTTTCTCTTTGCCTTTATGTGATGTACTAATCACATTTACAGGACTGGTATTATGACGCAGCCTGCCACTCCATGGTCTATCAACTGAACCACTAGATGAGGACTCTCCTGGTCCACTCAAAGACTGTGATTGCTGACTTGCATTCTCTCAGCAACCACATTTCCACTCATATCCTCCCCAACAGCTTCTTTTTCAACAGCATACCAGCTGCTCATCTCACCAAAAACAACATCCCTGCTTACCCTCAACTCACGTGTAGCAAGGTTATAACACTTGTATCCCTTTTGCTCAAGGGAATACCCAATAAACACACATTTTTTAGCTTTTGGATCCAGCTTAGTTCTGAGCTCATTTGGCACATGCACATATGCAATGCATCCAAAGACTTTAAGATGAGACAAATCAAGTTTTCTGCCAATAAACCTCTCCTCTGGTTACATCATGTGTATGGCTGCAGTTGGAGTCCTGTTCATGATGTAAACTGCTGTAGAAACAGCCTCAGCCCAATAGCTATGCGGCATATTCTTCTCTCTCATCAATGCTCATGCAATCTCAGCAATGTGCCTATTTTTCCACTCAGCAACTCCATTTTGCTGCGAAGTGTATCTGCATGTAAATTGTCTCCGAATACCATTCTTCTTCAAAAATTCAAAGAACTCATTTGAGTAGTACTCTCCCCCTCCATCTGACCTTAGGCACTTTACATATTTCCCTGTTTGCTTTTCAACCATAACTCTGAAATTCTAAAAATGAGTGAACACCTCACCCTTCTCCTTCATGAAGTATACCCACACTTTCCTTGTGTGGTCATCAATAAATGTCACATAATACCTGCAGCCTCCCATAGACATGGTCTTTGTAGGACCCCATACATCTGAATGCAAAACATCTAGTGCATTTCTGCTCACATTTCTATCACGTGGAAATACATGCTTTGTTTGCTTTCCAAATTTGCATGCTTCACATATTTTCTGCATACCTTCAACTTTAAACTTTGGCAGCCTTGTCACAATTCCTTTAGTCTGCATAGACTTCATTCTTTGCACAGTCACATGTCCAATTCTTTTATGCCAAATGTCTGTGTCTGCAACAATTCCTGAACCATTGGCAAACATCGTAGCACTCACTTCAGGCATGTTTACATTCAATAATGTAAACATTCTGCCCACTCTGTTGCTTTTTACAACCAACTTGCACTTGTCTTTAAATTCTTCAACATAACAACCATCAGGGTTAAACCGAACCTACAAACCCTGCTCAATCATCTGGCCAACTGAAACCAGATTCTTTGTTATGTTTGAAACATGAAGTACATCTGCAAGGTACTTCACTTTGCCATCTTGCATAGACAATGGCACATCTCCAACATGGGCAATTGGATGAGCAGTGTCATCCCCTGTTTCCACAAAACCTGGTCTTTCAAGGTTTTTCATCTCCTTGAACCACTCCCCATGACTTGTCATGTAGTTCGAAGCACCTGAATCAACGTACCATATATCATCTTTATGTGCTGCTTCAACATTTTCAGACATGGCATTAACGACATGCTGCATAACAAACAACCTTTCATTATCCTCATTGTTTTTGCTCAAGGATGCATAGCTGTTTTGCTACAATTTTCCATTTTGCATGTCAGCCTGCTTCTTATAATAATATGCCTACACATGTCCAGGCCTACTATAATAAAAGAATCCACATGTATCATTATACTGCCTTTGCCAATTTCCACGACCTCTTTGACTCCCCCTGCCTCTGAATTGGCCTCTTCCACCTGTGTGTTGTTGTTGTTGTGAATTCTGGGACTATTGTTGTTTGCTGCTGGCCATAATTTTGATTACCTGTTCGGCCGCGTCCACGGCCTCCTCTACCTCGTCCTCTTCCTGAACTTGTGTAGAAGGCCTATTGCTCTGAACTGTTTTTGTTTTGTGAAGGTTGTTGGTCTTCACCGAAGCTCTTCTCTTCTACAATCAACATAGACTCCAAATCTGTGAAATTGGGAATGTTTTCTCGAGTCTGAATAGATGCCTTGAACACCTTGTATTGTGGCCCGAGACCACGTAGACAGACTTCCACCTTATTATCATCATCTACTGAAACACCAATAGATGCAAGGGATTCCACAATTCCCTTGAACACCTTGTATTGTGACCACGTAGACAGACTTCCACCTTATTATCATCATCTACTGAAACACCAATAGATGCAAGGGATTCCACAATTCCCTTGATCTTCAATGCATAGTCATTCACAGACATACTCTTTTTCTCCATAGTCTTCAATGCATAGTCATTCACAGACATACTCTTTTTCTCCATAGTCTTCAATGCATAGTCATTCACAGACATACTCTTTTTCTCCACAGTATGAAGTTCATTCTTCAACTGTATCTTTTGTGCCTTGGTATTCATTTCATAGAGTTTTACCAAGGTGTCCCACGCCTCCTTGGGGGACTTGGCATCCTGTATGTGCCCAATCATGGTGTCCTGTATACTGATAGAGAGCCAATACATAACTTTTCTGGCTCCTTGGTTCCAATCCTTGAACCCTTTCACATCTGTAGCAATCGGATTGATCTTCGGTATCTCCAGTGCCTCTTCATGCTCACCTTCTATATAGTCCCAGTAACCCTTTCCCATCAGGAAATTTATCAACCTGAACCTCCAAGCATGGAAGTTGTTCTTATCAAGCTTCTCAGCAACAATCTGGTTTATGCCATCATTTGACATCTTGCCAGACACACAAATTTACCAGAAACAGCACTCTGGTTTGTTCTGCACAAACTGCTGTATTTTCTGCAGCGGTACTGTACTACACTCAAATGTCACAACCAGTGACCTCAATGTGCATACATACACCCAATGGCAACTGTTGACCTCCTTGTTGTTGCAGCACACACAATGTCTGCACAACCAATCTGTCTTCCTGCAGTTCTTAAAACAGAGTTCTGCAGAGAATCGATGACTTACTCGTAGTGCTTGAAATCGCTTGCTTTCTAAAAAACAGAGGTCCTAACGCATCTGAAACGCATTTTTGGCCCGAAAAATTTAGTCCAATAGGACGGTATAGTTGCCCTATAGCTTTACTCCCGTGAAGAAAGCTCCTCAATCAGCGATCATTTGCCGGTGCCTCCCCGTAGAGCTCCCGACAAGGGTGTAGTCTCGCAACACAAATAGGGAAGAGTAGTTGAAGCTCTTACCCTCGTACCGCTTCCTGTGCTTCTCTTGCTTGCAGCTCAGCCCTTAGCATGAACCAGGCTCCGATACCATGAAAAGATGCAGGGGGAAGAGAGCTTGAGCTCTTGCAAGCACACACACACACTCACAAAACCCTAAAAGAGAACACACAAGGTGAGAGGTTGAAAATCTTCTTCTTCTTCACACCACACTCAACACACCATATACAAAGATAAGAGTACACACAATATGAAAGGTACTCAACCAAATACATACTAGGGTTCTCTATAGTGTGAACCCAACTAAATGAGCTGGCACTATAACTATGCCAGTGTCTAGAATGGCTGTCACACAGCCTATCATCCCACTGGTGTGGCCGCATATCACCCATGATCTCACCAACCATGCCAGTGGTGTAAGTGTGGGGCCTACCCCCCAGGCGGGTCATCAATGTCCACCGCCTCACTAGATGAGCTCGATATCTCAACAAATGTCTTACAGGATCACTGGTTGTGATTGAGCCTCATAATGCCAATCCTAAAAAAGCAACCAACATACAAAGCCTAGAGGAGTACCGCTTTCCCTTTCAAGAGAAAAACATACTCTCTATACATTTGAGAAAGCACGTGAGGAATTTAATAATTCCCTTACAAAATTAAAGCAGTCTCTCAAAACCCCATTTGGAGGAATGCTCTTATCTCATAATGAAGCCAGCATAACATCAGCACTTGCACCTTTAAGGGCCCAACATGAGTTATACCAAGACATAAAGAACTCCATAGAATAGGACTATGAGGATCCTCAAGCTTCCAAACAAACCTCATTAAGAATTATCAGAGGGCCAAGTGTGCCAGTGTACACATTAAGTACTCTTGAAAAAGTTGAGAGACAAAAAGAGGATGACAGTGAATGGGAATATGAAACAAAAACAGGATCTGAAGCTGAAACAAAAACTGAAACATCCATGGTTCCTCTAGAAGATTCTATCATGATATTGTTAGATTTTCCTACAGGAAATGATGTTAAGCGCAAATGCGCAGCATTGACTAGCCCTTGAGCTAGTCATAACATCATGACAATAGACACTTGGGTGTCATTGGGACAACCTAAAATCATCCCTACAAACAATAGTCTTGCAAGAGGAGCCAATGGACAAAACATTGAAGTTCCAAGTTAAAGTTTAGCTACACTACTCAAACTATCGGTGGAGATATGGAATTTACATTCCATGTTACCCTAGATTACCTTGAGTATGATGTCATCCTTGGTGGAACTTGGATAGGTGAATCATTGTATTCAATAGATGAATCCATGCAAATAGTCACCTTGAACACTTCTGGAGGCAATGTAAAATTACTATTACGGGAGGAAGAGATCTTGCAGGAGCTAGAACTTCCAACATATCTTACTAAAAAGATCCCTAGGATTCTGGTTGGATTGGAAATTTCAAATAAACTCACCACAGCCCAAGCACAGCTTTATCCAACACGAGAACACAATCTCATGACCCTTGAGCTATGGGATTTGTTATTAGGGCAACCAACACTCACGGCACATCCTGAAAGAATTCCCTTTACACAGACTTAAACATGCCATGTTTGGGGTGCTTTGAACATACAATGTATATTGAAACTAACCCCCTTACTTGCAAGTTTTTGTGGTTGAGTATGTGTTGGAAGCAGATTTGATCGTGGTACATAAATGGACTATTGCTACCCAAGCACCACTACGCTTTGCTAGCGATAGAGTCATCATGGTGGTCAGCGACAAAAACTTGACAATACCATACTACAAGGAAGAGGATCCAACTTTAATGGATTTCTATGATGCTAAACGTAAAAGGTTACAAGCCTCTTTCCCACAGAAGCCCCTCTACACAATGACCTACCATCTGTGTCAACAACCAACTCTGTTAGAGCATCTACTCCTTTAACCCCATCCTCACCTACGAAGTTCGATGCCAAAACCTTGCAAATCAACAGCTATTCCTGAAGAAGTTCCCATAGCCCAACCATCTATCTCTAACAACAAGGAACTCAAAGAAAGGCCCCGAAGCCTATGAATCTTCACATCGACAAACCTCACCAAAGGAGACAACCACATGCTCAAAGTCCTCGTCATTGGTGAAACAGCCACTCCATAAGAGACTCTAGCATCATCATCATCAACAATGCCCATGAGTCTCAAACCTGCAGCATCAATGCCAACCAAAGTCAAGGAGGGCCCCAAACCTTCCACATCAACCCAAAAGAAAACTCCACCAAGATAACCACAATCAAGCTATCTTCATAGTATCAAGATGTGGGTGGCAAAGCAGCTACTTGTAGCTCAAGGCTACTATGAAGGTGCCAGTCAAATTTAGGTGCCTCGACATTCAAAACCTCTTCCTCAACGAAGCACTCAAAGGCCAAGGAAAAAGAAAAGTACTCCATAACACTGTCCACAAAAGCCTATGCCAGCTCCTCAAGGAACTCCACCAAGTCAACAACTGTGGGTACCAAAAATATTACTATAAGTACAAGGGTATTACCAAAATACCAAAGCTTGGATTCCCAAGTGCATCACAAATTTCCCTAAGCTTGCACAACAAAGGAAGCCTCAACACCAAGCACATCAGCCCCACCACCAGTTTATAATGTTCATCAAAGATGGGTGCCTGTGCATGTGCTTCAACAACAAGGATACTATGATGGTAATCCCATCATATGGTTGCCAAAATCGAACAACATGAAGAAAACCTCACCACCCACCACGAACTTCAACCCCAGCAGCTTCACCTAAAGTTCAATAAGAGTGGAGGCCCAAATAACACCAAGCAAGTCACTCAACCACTCTCATGCATTCAGCGCCTGGACAAACAAGAGCTTGTGTGTTCAAGCAACCCCAATGGTAACCAACGAGCAGTCTTATCTACTACCTCGACAACATGTGAGCCAAAAATTCAAGAATCAATTCCCACGTCTGCAAAACGAAGACTTATGATCGCATCAAAGATAAACTCACAATGCTCTTTTCACCCCTCTGGATGTGAAGAATAAGTGCACAAGAACTTGTTGCTCACATGTCATGCTCTAGCTGGCCTCCATAGAATCATTTCCATAAAACATCATCGGGGTCAGAACTTGCACTTTCAGGGATTTAGGCCATTTCACATAATAACCTTTCACAACCTTTTTATTAAAAAAACCTGCAATTTCACGGAATTCCATCTCACGGAATTCCATCTCAAGTCAAAAAACCTGCAATCTCACGGGATTAGGCCATTTCACGAAATATCCCTTCACGGCCAAAAAACCTACATATCACTAGTTCAGGTTTCACACGAATTAACAAACTCATGGCTTAAAAATCTGCACTTTCACGATTTAAGCCACATCACGAATTAAACCATCTCATGCATTAACAACGATCTTCAATAGCCATTATACATTTGTTAAGCTTATTGCTTTTACTATTCTTTTGGCTTTAAAAATTTTAAAAAAATTAAAAAATTAGCAGTTGCTCCATGAGTACATATCCATACTCATGCACTAGAGAAAATTTACACCAAAGCCTCACCATCGACAACTTCCAAAGCCTCACCATCGACAACTTCCAAGTACATCTCTGGATGGGGGGGCCATGGTGGGCGAAAGCTCACCATCGACAACTTCCAAGTACATCTCTGGTGGATGGGGGGGCCATGGTGGGCGAAAGCTTGGTCATTGGTACAATCCATCACCTAGAATTTTCCTTCAAATTACAAACCTCTCCAAACGACAAAACTATCTTCACAAATCAATGATCTTCAAAGATATCTATATTAGCCTCGCAAGTCGACGTAAATCTTTCAATCCTCATCAACAAGTGGCTACTTCAACACAGAGCAGTTCAATTAGAGTCTATATGACTCAATTCTTGTATTTCATGTATATTTGCTTCATAATAGCACTTAAATATACATAAAACATAAAAAGCACATGTGCATAAAGACAGTAGGAACAGGTCCTACTCAACAACATCTGACAAGAATCTTGTCACACAAAGGTCATCATCACAGGCTAATTTCTTCAAATGATGAATGTCGCTTTCAATGAATCAAATGAGGAACTAAGAATCACCATCTCATTCTGATGATTAAGTCTACGTTCCTCCGGATCCTTCCCTCTCTTCTCTCCTATTATTAACATCTCTTAGCATCCCCACTAACACAAATCACATGTAACATTGCTTATGATTGCCAAAAACAAAGTGAGCAATAAGCCAAAAAAAATGCGCACACAATATGCAATTATTCGCAAAAAGCCCAACCCCCCACCCCGTTAGGAATTCCCACTAAACCACTAACCTTTTCATTCACTAACTAGCTTTTCCTATTCCTTCTGGAGGGACAAAGACTATTGAGCGGTCAATCAACATCAAAGCCATCAACAAAGCTTGTCCATTCTCCCCACATAAAGGTCTTCATTGCGATCACGAGGACGTAATCGCCATTAGGAAGGGGGGGATATTAACCCAATTCTAGGGTTAACAAGATCTACCACCATTATCTTACATCAAAGAGTCACGATAGATACGCCAAAGGGTCATACACTCAAGATATGAGGCAATAGTGTCCAAAGCTATAACTTGGAGACGACGGGCGCCTGTAATGGTGTGACGAAGTATTTATGGGGCGATTCCCACTTCAAGAGCGTGTGGTATCAAGCTAGGATGAAGTCCTAAGTGATGTACTTCACGGATATATTATGAGAGTAGTCATTGTAATAGCATTAGGCCTCTTATGAGCCTAAGTGCTCGGCCAGCCATAGTTTAAGTGAGTGTGAACACTTATGGCCATGTATATAAGTGAACATCTCTCATAATACAAAATACTCTCCCATTGTGCAATTGAGTCTTACTCTTACTAATCTCTCTCCCTAATGCATCCTAGTGAGTGTGTGTGAGTGAAGTGAGGTGAGAGGAGGGACGAGTACCCCTAGTGAGTGTGTGTGAGTGAAGTGAGGTGAGAGGAGGGACGAGTACCCCTAGTGAGGTGAGAGGAGGGACGAGTACCCATAGTGCAACACAGCGGTGTGACAACGCTCGCGGGAGACGTGGTGGAATTGCTTCTCAAGGAGTTGTAGAGCTTGGAGACCTCAAGGGTTACAAGCTCGGCTATTGAAAAGATCCTCAACGACAATTGCGGTTCACCAGGTAATCTCTTTTGGATGTATTTCAAGGAGGGTTAGGGTGATCCTTAACATATCCCTTAAATCCCAAGCCTCAACCCATTTGGTATAGTAATCCATTGTGGCTTTGTTATCCCTTGAAGCCTAAGCCCAAGCCTTAAGCCATTCAGTAGAATAATTCATTGCCACCAGAAGATATCTATTATGGGTTCTGTGAGCACAGGAGGTTTGAATGGACCTACAAAATCAAGACGCCATTTTTGAATGGTTCTAGGGGTAGGACTAGATTATACTATCTACTGCATATTCGATTGACTTGTAGTTTTTTGACATACATCACACTACTGAACTAATTTCCAATTATTTCCATATTTTGAAACTATAGGCCAGCACAATCCTACTTGAAATATCTTTCAACATGTCGCTTCCCTGGAGAAATGTCATCCACTTATTTCTTGATGCGCTTCTGTCTCAGTATTGCTTGTTGCTCATGCTATTGCACACACCGGTGAAAGATTTTATCAATGTCCATCTTGTATAGATGTCCGGCCACCCACCACCATAAAGGTTTTCCTTCGAAGAGAAGTTGATCTCTTCTTGTGGTCTTGGTTCACTATCTTTGTAAAGCTTCCCTTTTTAAGAGAATAGCATTTTATCATACTAATCCAAAGATACAATCACTTCAAATAAATCTGCATCTGAGAACTGATCCAGAACCCCTTGGTGGCTCTCTTCTGTGTCAATCTGAGATAAGAAATTTGCAACTACATGCTTAGTTACTTGGTGTATAATGAATGGAAAAATCAAATTCCTGCCAACAATAGCATCCACAACAAGCTAACTGTCTGGCCAAAATTAGCTTTTTCTTCTCACCAAAAATAGCAAGGCATGATTACCCCCGTGAAACATGAAACAATTGCCCAAAAGAGAGTGATTGAATTTTTTTAATTGGGGAATGATTGTGTTTCACTCTAGACAGCATTATTCTACTAGTATATTAAATTGGGTGGAACTAACCTTCGTCTAATTCTTGCATGAGTATGATCCTAATTTTCTACCTCGAATGTATCAACACTAACACATGGAATGGTCTAGACTCTAGACCAAACCGACGGTTCAATAATCATGGCAAGAGCTAACATAAGATGCAATTAGCGGTGGGAAAGCCGGCTTTCTAGCATCACTCTAACCAATAATTTTGGGCATCTTTTTTTGTGAGAAATAGGAAACATCACTCTGACCAATCATTTTGGGCTTCCTTTTTTGTGAGCAATATGAAACATTAGTCCAAAATCTGAAGAATTGTTAGACCTGGCCTAAAAACCAAACCCACCAAATTCATGTGAGCCAAGCTCCTCCAAATTTGTGTGAGCTTGTCAGCCAAGCTAGTCAACTAGATGTGACGTGAGACAACCCCAAAAAAAAAAGGTTAAAAGACCTAAAAACGCAAACTTTAAAAAAAGAATTTATTTTTTCAATTTTGTAGTACCCAGTGTAGGATTCTATTGTTTGCAATTTGTGGTAGTACCAGGGCAGGTATCCGATTCTATTTGTCATTCTTTTCAAACCTGATTGAGAGGCCAATCTCAGAGTCACAACATTACCACATCATTTCTAAATAATAATGATGTTACTAAACCTACTTGCCTAACCACCCACACCAACCACTCGTCGGTGAGCACTAAAGATCGATTTTCTGAGAGATACCCTTTGTTGATGCAAACTCGATCTTGGCTAATTGTTGGAAATGATAGTCTAGTTGAGTGTAGGGCATCAAATCATGTTTCCTTAAACCCACCCAGTCCTTGGCCCATCACACTCAACATGGTGCTTCCCTATTAGGAAGGCAAGGCTCCTTCGAATCTACCTTATGTGAGGAGAATGGGAAGTAATGAACCCGAGTGCCCAAGTCACTAGATGCCCGACCACTTACATATTTCTTATAAAGGATAACTCAACTAATGATAAAAGGCTTTTCTCTTGTGTGAATTAGAGAGCTCTTGTGTGCTTTACCTTCTCTACCTATTCCATCTCTTGTGTGAGTGAGTGTGAGAGAGAGAGTTAGTCATTACACCACCATGGCATCATTGTTGTGAGGAGAAGGAAGCCCTTGGAGCAACTTCTACAACCATTGGAGTGACAAATATCCCTTGGGGAGCTACAAATGTGCAAAACACGCATCCCCATGATAAAAGGTAAGCATTTATCAAAGGTATTGTGGTTGGCGACTCCAAAAAATGGATTTCTGTGAGGATGGAAACAGATTCTGCGTGGTTTTTAATCTCCCTATATGCCTCTGGTTCATCAGCTAGCTCCAAGCCAGCCCTATGGCGGTCTCTTCTCCTATCATCCTTGTGGAGGACTTCAACGTGGTTGAATACCAACGAGATAGGTGCTATCTGAGTGGTTCTATTGCCAAGGAGATAGACCCAATAAAGGAAAAAAATGGAAAAAGATAATATCCATGTGCTAAGGGACAGTCTTGGAATCTTGGCCACATCAACAGAGGATAATCTGGCAATAGTCCACTCTCACTATGTGAACATCTTCAGCTCGCCACCCCTTAGATCCATTGCTAAACAAGAAGCTTGTGCCAAAATAGCTACATGTAGGAGCAAAACGGTTCCTCCTCCCCTGGCTGCCTTACTTGAAAGGGATATAAAAGTGAGGAAGAACTTGGAGTAGCCATAGACTCTCATGGAAAGAGCCCTAGACTAGATGGTCTTCCTAGTGAATTTTTCAAATGTTTTAAAAGGTTTTGATTCTTTATCTTATGCTGGTGTGGAAGGAATCCTTCTCCTTTGGGGCTTTCCCTCGACAAGTCGACGAAGGTGTAATTAAGCTAATTCATAAAAGAGGGACCAAAGAGCATATCAGTAACTAGAGGCCCATCACAATGCTTTCTACTGCTCACAAATTTTTTGCAAAAGCCCTTGCACTTCATCTGACTAAAAACCTCAATGCGTGGATCAAAAGTTAACAAAAAGGTTTCGTGAAGGGAAGGTTTATTTTGGATGCCATTATTGCCATGTGGAAGGGCTTTGAACATGCTCAAAGTTCTAATGAAGATTTCATCTTCTTCAAGATTGACTTTGATAAAGCTTATTAATAGATTGGAACTGGGATTTTGTATTGCAGTCTTTACACGATATGGGAATTGGACCAAGGTTCATTAAAGTTGTTCATACCATGTTTGGGCCAACCAGTGCGAGAGTGGCAGTAAACGGTCAGCTCTCACTCCCATTTGCACCACGAAGATCCATCAGGCAGGGTTGTCCTCTGGTGCCTCTTCTCTTTGGCATTGCTACTGATGGTCTTGGTTGGCTTGTTGACAATGCAATACAAGGGAAAAGACTTACAAGGATCAATCTCCCAGGGCGGTCAAAAGCAATTATGCCTACAGCAGTTTGCAGATGATACCAACAATCCAATTCACAATGACCCCCAATCTATAGAGGTATTTTGGGACTGCCTTCAAACATTTTTTCTAGCTTCTATTTCCATCATAAATCATTCTAAAATAGGGATTAGAACTCTTCTCCAAGGGCCTAGGCTGTGGTCATACTTTGGAATCTATCCCACATCTCTTTATTTCTTGCCCGAGAATCAAACATGCTCTACTCCTTCAGCAATCTGTATACTACACTCATCCATAGGATCTTGATTTGAAAGAGATTCTTCTTGGCTAACGGTTGTTCAACAAAATATGGAATATTATCACATCAGTATTTGTATGGAATGTTCGGATTGGTAGAAATATACATGTTTTTCATAAAAAACAATTTGACATGGTACAACGTCTGAGAAACTCTTTGGTTCTGCAAATTCGGAGTGCTTTGAAGGATACCAAGGAAATGTTGTTTTCTGAAATAGAAGAGCTCAATAATATTCTTGTGGCCAAAATGGATGTAGACGGTGAGCATCTCATCGAGGAAGCCAGAGACACAAATTCAGCTCGACTTTAAGAAGAGGGAAATAATTGCTGCTTCTAGATGAGATGAGTAACTCATGCATTACATTATGGACCTAGTTGAGGTCTAGGCTACCCTATGACTAGTTCCTAGATATAGTGTTGAGCTTCTCGTTTAAAAAAGCTTTTTGTAATAAGTCTTTCATAGAGTCTATTTTTCTAATACAGCTCTTTAAAGTTTCCCTCAAAACAAAATGACGGTGGAGGACAAGAAGCACCAACATCACCCCGATGGTAGACGAGGAGAATGATAATGTGTACTGTCCATGATGCGTACAGTAAGTCCATGATGCGTATAGAATATGTCCACAATGTACAGGTACACCGATATGTATGGTATGTCCATGATGTGTATAGTAAGTCCATGATGCATATAGAGAATGTCCACAATGTACATGGTACGCCGATATGTATGGTATGTCCATGATGTGTATAATATGCCCACAATGTACATGGTATTGCCCATATGTATGGTATGCCCCTGATGTGTTATGTCCACATGTCATGTGGCATGTTGACTTGGACACTACATTGCCACATCAACAACTCTTGGAACAAAAGCGCAATCAAAACCCCTCAATCGATAGTGCAACCAATTTTTACCACACCGCATAAAAGAGCCAAATTCAAGTAGACAATTGATGATAATCAATTGATTATACACATGTGTACACACACACACATTCAATTTGAACTCACAGCCCCTCCCATGAAACATGGTCAGATAGCCACTTGGGCTTGGAGCTACCAGTAGGCTTGACTATATATTCACAATAAATATCCAAACAGTCAAAAGAAAAGATCCACACCTTTTTCAAAAAATGAAGATGCACATTCAAACCTTACATTCCAATACATAAAGGGGAATGGATCAAAAGGAGAAACTACAGGCAGACAGGTTATCTTTGTATATTATTTCCTTCATAAGTCCGGTCACAAATCATACACCAGCTTAAGAAACTAGCCATCTGCTTCCTTGTCTAGCAAGTTGCCACAAATACCTGTCTGTTAGACACTACTTAATAATAAACAACAAACCTCTTTTTGGAGTAAATAAAGCTCCACAGAGGTTAACGAGTAAACTTACACAAAATGGCTCCTAGTGCTGCACTACGTTAGCTTGTAACATCAAGTAAAGTTTCCAGCTACAGACGGGTGAAGCTGAAAAGCTCTATAGATATACCTAAAAGTCAGTTCAAAGCACCAGATCAATCATTGCCCTGGTGACGATATGTCAATGTCAGCATTATGCCTGCCTTCCGGCACTCCTTGGGAAGCTGACCAACCCATAAACTGTACTGCAATCATTTGACCCTGGGGTGACTCAGCATTGCTACTAGCTGCATTTCCGGAGCTCTGATTGAGTGGTGGGCTGTCGGGCTTGAGATCTGCCATATCATTCATCGACAGCTCTGGGGCTGGTGGATTGCCACCTTCTTTCAGGTGGCCAGATACCGATAACTTACTTGCCCCCTCAACTTTAGTGGGCTTGGTTTGGACCTTCCGAGAGTTGCTCATGAAACTGCCCACAACTACCTACAAGACAAACGTTCACCTGATTCAACTTTACAAGCTAAGAGGTGCCAGAAATACAGAAGCAATGCTGAAACCTTTACCTGAACTGGGCTAGCCGCCAGTAGCATTCCAGCAACTCCTCCCCCCACCACTCTTCCGTCTGGCCCTGCTAGAGACACGCTAAGTCCCCCTGTTCTGCTGCGTGTCCCACCAGATTCTGTCACAAGGAACGACCCGGACAAAGAGAGAATTTCAAAGCGCCCCTACAGCACGAATTGCACCAATATCAGCAGCATTAAACACTACAAAGCATTTGGCGAATTTTTGTACCAGCACCCATCCAAGCCTATTGAAAGCAAGTAGAGAGTTTCTGGGATTGAACCTCGTAAGTTACGGTGCCACCAGAGATCGAGGGTTGACGAAGTGTGACATTTGAAATGGCTCCATTCGCAGACAGGATGCATATTCCTCGAGGTCCTTGTTGCGAGAAAGACATTATTCTGGCGGCCACATCCTATTGTAAGATGCATCAATAATCTTAGCAATTTAGCTTATGCAACCTATCACACCAAATTTACAACTTTGGACTCTGGAGTACACATAAAATACACTCTAGAGCTTGTAGGGGTCAAACTTTACCTCTCCAGTGGCAACTGTAATGGCATGAGGTGTGAAACCGGCACCCGCAGAGCCAGATATCATTTCTCCTGTCATGCATGCCAAAGAGCAAAATAATGTTCTAAAAATTGCTTGTGCAAATCGGGTCAAAGCAAAACTGGAAAAACTTAGGCTGGATACATCTGAATTGAGTTCCAGAATCCAAAACCAAACCAGCATAGCATGTCACTTTATGTATAACCTGCCTTAGAGTAGCAAATACTCTAAAATCCGGAAAAAAAAAAAGGATCTGTTCCGAGAAATTTAGCAGCTTCATTTTAATTCCACTAGTGTGTAGCCTGGTGGTTAAGGGTTTTGCTTCCCATGGTAAGTACCTGCCAGCCTACACCCATTGGGTGCACTATAACTAAAATATATAATAATATATATCCCTCCAAAAACATTCATATGAAACCAATAAAAGCTTTGATTTCTTGCAAATAGATTAAACGCATGGACCTGTTTTTGCAACTAAGGGGTTTTTCACTACATGGAAAAAAACGCCTTGAGAGAGGCTTATTACCTAGAGCTGCTAGCTGCTGCTTCTTGCCAGATCCTGGAGGTCTTCCTCTGCCTCTCTTTTGGAGGGGTGACAAGGGTCTGGGAGTTGGTGAAGAGAATGGCTTCAATGTAATCGCAACAGTGCCATCCGGCGCATATTTCCGGGGCCGCCCACGCTTCTTCTTCATAGAGTCTGTTCCTCCGAGCCCAAGATGGTGGTGACCACCCGTGTTTGTGAGTGAGCCCAAGTGAGGGACAATGGCAGTTGACATTTCAGGTATGTAGGGGGGAGGGGTGACAGCTATTGGAGTTGCAGCTATGGTCCTTGTGGTGGGATCAGTTGTGGCCGAGGCAACGGCACCTGTGGTGACTACAAAGGGTGCTACCATGGCCCTTGTGGCATCAGCCCTGAGGGGTGCTAGGGCATGCACTGGGGTGGGTGTCCCCGCTGACACATATGACAACAGTTCTGCACTTTTTGGGTGCATACCATTAAATGATCCTGTCACTCCTGCAGATCCTGATGGTGGCAGGCCCATGGAATCCTTGATTTCCATGCACAGATTTTTTAGCTGGTGGTGGAAACACAAACCCTAGCAGGAGGTTCTTCTCTTTCCATAAAAAGCCCTCCTTAGAAAATGTGCTAGGGTTTTTCTTTCCATGCAAAAAAAGGGCCTTAGCTTAAGTGCTAGGGTTTCTCTTCTCTTGGGGGTTTTCTAGAAGATTGACCATTGCAATTTCTCATGTACCTGCTGCTGCTGTTCGTCCTCAGAAGGGAAAGCCCCCCCTACAAAAATACAGAAATTCAAGAAAAATAAAATCAAATTTGCAGCATAACACAAAAATTCAAATGACAACGTTAATGAAGTTACTTTCGCCAAGATCAAGCCAAGAAAAAATTAATCAAGCTACTTTAAACGTCTGCAGGCTTGATCTCTCAAAAATGAGACAAAAAATCACACAAAAAGAACATACCCTTAGTAGGACCGATGGTTGTTGATCTCGCCAGAAACCCTAGTCCGCAGAAAAACTTGAGAAACTAGCCAGAAACCCCAACTCGACTTCCAAAACCCTAATTTGCAGAAAACCATGAAAACAAGATGCCAGTAACAAAGAGAAACCCTGATTTGTGCTTCAGAAAACCCTAATTCTTAGAAACAGCATGACCAGAAACCCTAAACCGCTCAGAAAAAAAAAGCCTAATTTCTATTAAACCCCTGATTGAAAACGAAAATGAGTTTTGCAAATGAAATATTTTACGGAAAAAAAAAGAATTTTAAAAAAGTAAACATTTTGCAACGAACTGCGAAAAAGCTCGCCACATTTAGCAGGCGCAGCACCCGCCAACTTTGGCAGGGACTGTTTTGTCCCGCAGCCAAACTTGGCGCCACGGCCAACAAAAACACGAGGCCCAAAAAAAAAAGAGAAAAATCATTGAAACGTCCCCAAAAAAAATTAAATAAACAAGTAATCATTGATTTTTTTATTCGCTTTTTTCGACCACCGCCTTTTGCAGCCTTCCTTTTAAGACTTTTATTGCATAAAAAAGAAAAACAGAATAATATATTATTAATATTTATTGTTTTTATCTTTTTCTTCCCCTCTTTTTTGGAAATAATCGCCAGTCGCTGTCCACGAAATGACATCAAACTTTGATGTTTTTATGAACTTTTATTTTTTAAAATTATCATTACTTTTACTTTTCAACGGCACCCGATGATTAAAAAATATATATTTAAAAACCTCGAAAAAAGTATTCCACGCAACTGACGTGACGCTGACCGTACTTCTGCCACGTCAGATATTGCCCCCATTTTTTGTATCTGCCTTAAGAGTTAATTAATTCTCTCTCTCTCTCTCTCTCTCTCTCTCTCTCTCTCTCTCTCTCTCTCTGGATAATACTGTAAATATATTAAAAGAGAGCTTTTTATAAAGACACTTAACTTAGGCATATAGTCCATTAGAGACAAATTGGTTGCTTGCATTTCTACGAGTTCCAAACTGTAATGTGTCAGACTGTTGTCCCTGTTGCTCAAGGCCATGGCTTCCTTCTTTTTTATCTCTATTTCCTTTTCTGCTTCAACCACATCATTAGATGAGGTCCATTTCCATCTTCTCCACTTGATTAGCTTCACGGTTAGCAATCTCCTTCAGCAGTTTGTTCCTGGATTCCTTCAAAGCACTCTTCATCTACACAGTTGCAAATTGTTTCAAGCCAAGACCCAAATCACCTTGTACTCTCTCTCTCTCTCTCTCTCTCTCTCTCTCTCTCTCTCTCTCTCTCTCTCTCTCTCTCTCTCTCTCTCTCTCTCTCTCTCTCTCTCTCTCTCTCTCTCTCTCTCACAGACAATTAGCAAGCACAATTATATACACATGCACAATCCGGCATGTAAACATGCACAATGCATACACACACAAAACTGCATGTACTTATGCACACACACATGAGAGGACACACACACGCACGCGCGTAAGCACACAGTCTCACATACATGCACATGGATACAGGTATGTTTGTGTGCACGTGTATGCTTTTGTGTGCGTGCGTGCATGTGTGCATGTCAAAAGTATTGAATGTTAAGAAATGCAAAAGCAATCTTTTTATACAAAATATAAAGGGAATAAACAGCCTATGAAATGTTGAACACCTTTATACTAAGGCTAAATTGCAGTAGTTATATTCACAAAGATTTGACAATTAAGGAAATTATGTTCTTTCAGGGTCGCCATTTACAAAAATAGTAGTGGCAAGCCCTAAAAGGGGGGCGCACTAAAAATATGTAAGATAACATGTGAGTTGAACTTAAGGGGCTTTGTTTTCTTATATTGTTAGATGAATTCTACATAGATAAAAAAATTATTTATTTGAAAAATGAAAATTGTCATGCACAATGGGTAGAGAATTGTATTTAAATTAAAAAGACTTGTCGTAGGTATGCGGCTTTTGATTGCCCCTTAAACACACATGCTATGGGTTTCTATATAGTGAAACACCTTGAGTGACAAGCAGAGGGACTCAATTGAGGAACTTATTTTGGGAGGGTGGTGAGTACAACCTCAAGATCATACCAACACGACTGAGAGGCTAACTTATTTTGGGACCTATAATATATCGAATATGGTTAATTTAGATACTCAATAGGAGTCTTTTACTAAATTTTTTATAAGTGTTATAGATGTATGATATGTGTTTTCAAGTTCATTGTGTGTGTGTGTGTGTGTGTGTGTGTGTGTGTGTGTGTGTGTGTGTTTGTGCACTCTCGAAACACATTGACAAAACATTTTCTAAGAAGCACATTTTGCTTCACATACAAATTCAAATGTGCATCTTCTTTCATAGAATGTATGTAAGTTCTTTTTAGATATGAAAATATTTAGATGTGAGGTAGTAAGCTCTTTATAGAATGTATGTAAGTTCTTTTTAGATATGAAAATATTTAGATGTGAGGTAGTAAGCTCTTTATAGATATGAAAATATTTAAATGTGGGCAGCTTTTCTTGACGATGCAACTCTATCCATTAAGTCCACTATTTTGAAAGTTGTGGTTGTGGGATTGAAATCATAGAACAAGTCAATTAAGCTTTCTAAATAGTGACTTTTTGTATTGACAATACAATTTATTGCTTTTTAAAAAAGATCACAATTAAGTAGTTTTCAATTTATTTACCTTTCTGACTTCCTTGAAAATCATGTATGACCATACCTCTAAAACTTATAGGCAAATATGTACACTCCGTGTCAGAAAAAGTGCAATAATGGTACGCATAAACATTTTTTCCATGTTTTTCTTTTTTTTAAATCTATTTCTTGAAGACTGGACTCAAAAGTAGTATTATTCCATCCATGAGCTATATTGTCAACGTAATTGGGCACCTCCAACAAGAAAAGTAGCTTCTTAGTTAAGCATTATGTAATTTTATGTTCAAGAGCACAAAGCACAAAAGGATAAAAATGAAGAGGATAATAAGGCCTTATTACAACTGTATTTGACGTGCTTTGGATATTTTTTTATTCTTTACTTTCAATTTCCAAAATAATATCAACTTCATTGTAAGAAGTGCCCTTTATTTACACTCGTAGATCTAAGATCACTTTTGTAATTTTTTAACAATTCCATGTAGCAATTTAAGTTCTTCATATGATGGGAGACTCTTTTGTGTAACTAGTCAAATAGTCATGCTAAGGAATAAGTGTAACAAATTAACGAGGACTTGTTTGTGCAATTGGTAAAATAGGCTACGGAACCCGGCTAACAATTTTGTGTAGCAATTTAAGTTCTTCATCATGACGAGGACTCTTTTATGCAACTTGTAAATTAGGCATGCTAAGGAACCCATTTATAATAAGTGACTTGTAAAGATGTTGTGATGAACTAAAAAATGACATACCTTTTGAAACTTACATACTATGTTTAGTGGTTTCTTGTATTAAATCAATATTAGATAATTTGGAAAAAAAATCTCACACTTTGGGAATCAACTTCTTAATATAGTTTTGGCCATATATTGAGCATATTAACTCCAAATTTGTCGGAGATTATAGATTTAGATTCTACTCTTAAATATATTTCCAATGATATGTCACATGAGGGGGTTTTGACAAAATCTTGGATAGGTTCACCCATGATCCCATTTTTCAAATGGGAATGGGAGTTTTCCCAAATTATCTAATATGGTGTTAATTTATGATGAAGAGTATAGAAAAGTGTGCTCTTGTTGTAGAATATTCTTTATTCAACTAAGCTATTCATGGTCTTCTACCATAAATTAAGGCTTTAGAATCAAGAGTTTAAATTAATTACACGGAAGTACCAAAACACTTTTAAATTTTTAAAAGCTTAATGAATGCATAATCTTACATGATTACATGAATGGAAATTTTATAGGTAACACATTTATTTCTCCCTTATTTTTTTGAGAAAGCAAGTTTTTTACTTGCCTCTTCATGTTCTTTAAAAGAAAGTTGAAAATACGCCACCTTTTAAAACTGAAAGTTGAACCAACTTCAAAGATCACTTTTTTGCACAAAAGACATCACCTTTAAATAGTGAAAGTTAAAGCAAGTAGATCTATTTATTTCCATAAATAAATTTTATGGATATATAAGATCTTGTAAAGATTTGTTATATCAATAAACACCATTTTTCTTACTTTGTTTTCTTCATTAAATATTATCATTTTTAACCATCAAACATTATCAAAAATATAATTCATGTTTTTTTGTGAGTGATAAATAATCTAAAAGAGAAAAATAAATGATCACTAATTTGGAGTATATGAAAGTTGGCATACAAATTTTGTCCCTTTAAATAAACATCATTGTTTTTTCTAGTTGAACTCAATAATTTAAAATGTTCCTTTACATTTGAGAGTTCTAGATTACAATTTATTTGGAGATTCTCAAACAAGGAAAAACCTTCAAGCATACTATTTTATTGGGTTTATAATAATAAACTGATGGGAAACCCCATGGTTAAGCCATCGTTATATGATAGAGGTCATGCATTGGTGTAGTTGGTTAAACAAAACATAGCATTGGTACTACTCTAAGTGATGCATGAAACCTCTTTCATGCATGGTTTACTCTTTATAAGGCATACTCTAAGTGATGCGTGAAACCTCTTTCATGCATGGTTTACTCTTTATAAGGCATACATGGTAGATTATGAAAGTGACTTGCATAATGCCAAAAATAATATTTTCACAATGTCATCTCTACCAAGATTGCCATGTCTCTCCAACTCTATCATATACTGTCATCTCTACCAAGATTTCCATGTCTCTCCATCTCTATCATATCACTCATATTCTTGACAACTTTAAGGGTTAAAACGCTCTTGCTTGATGACCACCATTAGTACATTGATCTTATACCCATATAATGCTTCAAATGGTGATATGTCAATCCTCACATGAGGAGTACTATATTGTAGGAAAATTTGGCAAGAGGCAACCCCAATCATACCATGCATGTTGAGTCTCATGGCAATAGTGTCTCAAATAAGTCTCCACCCACTTATTCACTCGCTCTATTTGACCACCATCGGTCTTGGTGTGATAAGCGATACTAGGAGTTAACTTAGTTCCCATGGTCTCAAATAAAGTTCTCTAAAATGAAATCATGAATTTTATATCTCGATCCCTAACAATTTGTTGTAGCATGCCATGCAAATTGAACAAACACGCCACAAATTGCTTTACAACCATAGATGTCATGTACTTGACCTTCGTAGGGATGAAATGTGCCACCTTTGTCAACCTATCCACCACAACTACAAGCTGTCCCATCCTCTCTTTGTGTAAGGAAGTCCTGTGATGAAATCCATAGCAATGTAAAAGCGGCATATTCATAGGTGAATATGTACATGGAGTAATTAGAATATTTCTTTTAGAATGCACAAACGGTGGGAATTACTCTTTTAGAATAACATAAAAATAAACTTTCTTTTCCACAAAATTCTAGAAAAGTTTATCATAACCTCCTTTGTATAGCTGACCATTTCTCATTTTTATCATTCTATTTTCAACTTAAATTAACCCCAATTAGATGTAAAGGACTCTAATCTACAAAATTTTCAATTTTCAAGAGAGTAAACAATAAGAAAAGTTTAATTAATCTTTTTGTTAATCATTCTAGGATAAAGAAGGGCTGAATTGTAAAGAAGAGAAGGGGGTGGCCTTTTCATCAAGGCATAACATTAGAATTTACTTCAATCAACTATGAAATAAGAAAATCAAGAAAACCATAGATTTAAAATTAAAAAGTAAGAAAATTTTAGCTTACATGGAGTTTTAAGCTTTCCTTTGGCTTGAGGGATTGAGGGTTCTACTCTTGTTTGAAGCAAGAGTGGCCACCAATTACTGCCAAAAAATAATTAAATTATCAAGAAAATTCAATGTAAATGGCTCTGGGTAGGAGTAGAGTAACAGTGCATAAACACCATTAAGCTTTTACAAAAGGGGGAGGCTTCTATTTATAGGAAAAGTGAGCCTCTAACCAAGCAAACTGATTCTAGAATTTTCTAGATCAGTTTGGTCAATTTTTGACCATTTTTGGGTCAATTTAGCTTACTTTTTGGATCTAGTTGAAAGAGGAGAGAGGAGAGATGAAAATATCTCATTATTTTCGAGTTTAAAACTCCTCCACACGTGAAATAGGCGCCTCCTTCATGAGGGGAGATCCCCACACTGAGGTGTCAAAAATGCATTATTTCCTCTAAATATCTCTTAATTTTTAACTAATAAACCTTGTACTCAGTCAACTCTTCATCTTATGTGAGCATTTACTCATTTTTGGGGGGTTTTTCTTTTATTCTTCAATTTATCTCCTCCCTACATTTGGACTAATCTTATTGGTCCATAGGATCCTTAATTAGACCATAATCCAAAAAATTCTGAAAATATGGTCCCTTAGGCTAAGGTCCTTTTTACCTATTATCAATTAATTCCAATTGCACATTGGAAAGTTCTTTTTGAATTTCCATTTCAGGGGAAACCATTTTAGATACTAGGAGGATTTTTATATCCAAAAATATCTCAATTTTGAATTACCTCCCTCTAGACATTTTCTCTCTCCAGGCCAAAACAGGGTAAAACAAGATCTTCCTTTTATTTCAAAGAGGGGAATAATTATAAGATCAGAAGGGGAGGTTCTTACACCTGCACATCTCAAAAGCCGGAGGGAGGAATCTTACATCCTACACTTAAAAAAACGCAAGATGTCCTCATCTCGCAAACTAGAGGACAACTCTTTCCCGTAAGATCCAACTGATTTTGGGATTCCTTATAGTTTGGTGAACCCAACAAAATCCTGGGAAAAAGATCCCTTATATAGAACTCATCATCAGGTAACACTTCAGTCAGATCATATCATTCAAATCCTTTTCACAATAAACCGAAATTTCCATCTGAACAGTCCTTCATGGGAGTGTGGTTTTGCTCAGCTTATCGCATTTCAACCAAATCTCATGAATCATCATTTTTCAATCAGAATCCAAATCAACTCATCAGTTCTCAACCAGAGTCGTATATACAGCCAGTAAAGAGGTGCAGTTATACCCTCGGTATATACGGGTAGTCACAGTCCTTGGATTCATAAGGTAAATACCATCATGTCTAGGCCTCAAGCAAGTCAGAAATTCCATGCAATTGCGGTACTTCCATGTAAAGACCCAATTACTTATTTATGAAATCCAGTCTGAATATCAATTTGTATGAATTTCATTACACAATTACAACCTTTTACTGCTACTTCATAAATTTTTGACCTTTTTGGCTTCACGATTAATCCACATTAGCCAAATTTGCTCTCATACCAGCTGAATGATCCATGTCCCCACCGCGCAACGAATTCAGGGGTGCAGCGGAAGTAGCACTTCTTGCGCGGGGCAAGGTCCCTCACTCAGGGCCTCGCCCACGGATATCCGAACAAGAAACTTATCCCTCCGTTCTTCCAAAATCGAGGGATTAGTTTCCTCACCCAGAAAGCACGGGCGATTCCTCCAGGATATTTTTACTCTAACGTAGTCAAAAGCCTTAACTAACTAAACTGATCTGACCAAACCCGTAAGTCCCATAGTCAGATCAAGGAAACGATTGCACTTGAAGTGAGGTGAGACGAGGGACAAGGACCCGTAGTACAACGTGGCGGCGGGAGACACGGTGGAATTTCTTCTCAAGGAGTTGTAGAGCTTTGGGGAGACCTCAAGGATTATAAGCTCGACCATTGGAAAGATCCTCACTCACTCACGACAGTTGCGTTTCACCAAGGTAATCACTTTTTGGATGTGTTTCAAAAGGAGGGTTAGAGTGAGCCATAACATTTTTGACGCCGCTGCAACCGTGGGCAGGGAGCAATCCCTTGGCTTTTTCCATCGTTTTGCCTCTAATCTACGCATAACCCATTGCCCATTATCTTGATTAATGTTTTCCAAGATGTGGATTTAATGGTGATTTGTGTGAGATTTGGTGTAGAATAGCTCTCTTTTTTGTTTTTGAAAAGAATGCTTTTTGCTTAATTTTTAGATTAATTTGTTGTTTTTGTTGTTGTTTTGGTGGTTTTTCATGTTCTTAGGGCTTGCACATATTTTGTATTAGGCTTATTTTGCATCCATTGCATCAAACAATGCAATAGAATGCAATTTTTAGTGAATGCTAGCTCTATTTAGTTTAAACATAGAACTAAGATCATTAATTTTAGTTTAATTATGTATTTTTTGTTGAAATTATTTGGTGTTCTGGGCTACCACACCTCCAAGAGGGAACTCTACACATTCACCTAATGGATGATCAATAAATCACAACCGTCATGGGGGTACTTACCAATGCTTCGATCTCGAGTCCCTTGAGGCCTCCAAGTTTGCTTGTCAAGCTCCACCTCCACATCGTCACCGTGGAGTCACTCACACCATCACATAGACCAATCACACTCTCTCTCACTCTCTCATACAAGCATAAGTACACAAGCATGAAAGAGGCACAATGCTAGAATGCTCTCACTCCTCATTCTCTCTCAAATCACAAGGGGAGAGATCTCAATAGCACAAAGGGGATTGTGTCTTTTCATTATGAGAAAATGCCTTATATACAATTAGCCCTTATTCACACTTGGGCGCCCAAAAACTTACTTACTAAGCCTTGGGTGGCCAATATCTCATAATGTACAACCTTTATAGTGCCTTTTCATGACACTTATTAATGTCCTCAATTGAGGATCATGTTGTTAATCCAAAATGGGATTAACATCCCCCCTTCCTGATGTAGGTTCTGTCCTCTCAGAACCTATTACTAAGGTTAGAAGACCTAGTCATCACCGAACTCATGTCGGTAGAAATTTCGTCTGGATTGGAGCTTCCGAAGAGTGCGGCGAAATGCTGAGTGTGACTTCCGAAATCCAGTGTCCACCATATCTTCAAATGTAACATGCATGTAGGCTGGAAGACATTCTAATCGGTGTGGTAGTACAACATTATTCCTCTGTCTGAAGGCCCTTGATTCATGTCGAACTTCAAGTGCTCTACTTCAAAGCCATTGTCGTAGGTTTTTTTGGTTGATCTATTAGCACCACCAATAATTTCATAAACCTGACACTTGCCACAATGGCGGGATTGGGTATTCTTCGCCATGCTCTGATCCATGTAAGCATCTGTTGTCTTTGTTCCTGAATATGGCCAAATGTTGCTGGTGTGAAGATAGGAAGTTGTTACACACATGGGAGTCCCTGTTTTTGGCTCTTGGAATTCCAGCGTCATCCACCTTCTCTTGATAGGCATGTACAATGGATCTACCCTCATTGTTGGTGGCGCGCTCATGTATACTCGGTTGTATTCTGGAACTGACAGAAACTCCTTCCTCCATGTGGGTTGGATTCCAAAATTTGTCAGTTGTGGTTGTTCTTCATTAGTGATGATGGTGGCGTAGCCACCTCTCGTGTGCATAGGATGTATCTTTCTCCATCTCCTAAAACAGTAGCTGATCATGAATGTGATAATGCAAATTTCCAGCAAGTCAATCAACTGAGGATTGGCGAGTGTTTGTACCAAGGCCATGTACTAGATTCAATCATAGAACCATTAAGGGAACCTCAGAGCATGCCAAATGCCTTGATCAAAACCATACCCATTCTTAAGAGGCCATAAAAAGAGCCATATTTGGAGCCTTAACCTCTAGAATTTATCTAACCAGATCTCGCTTTGTAAAACCAATAGGAGGCAAAAGTTGGCATTTCATGGGTCATCATTGTCACCATAACATTTTCTCCAAGGTAATTGGTGACAACTTCATTTTGTCCCCTTTAGAGGCCAAAGATGGTGGTGGCAAAAAAATGTGATAATAAGGAGCACACAAGCTCCAAGAAAGCCAAGCTATGTCGATGAGCCACTAACACAAGCTCAATAAAGTCAAGGCTGAGATTGGGCTAGATACTATCGAGGTTGTAGCTTGTGTTATAGGTAAAATTGATGAGAATTCCATAATATGGTTTTCTTGGTTCATACTTGTTTTTAGACGAGCGACGTCATGCCTGTTTTGAACAATTTTTTTCGTAAAATACTTGCAAATTTTTAAAATGATTATTAAAAGTTATACTAAAATACAAAAAAAATGCTATATTTCACCAAACCCACCAATTTTGAAGGGCAAGAGTGCCCGTAAAAAATCTAACATGTCTTGGTTCCATAAGGTGTTTGCATAAGAGTGATGTGAGCTCTAGGGTTCCCATGATACGCAATCCTCTTGTTGACATCATTGATTGGTGGTGGAATTGAGTTTAAACCTGGGTATTGATGGGGCTACATAAGGATATAATATGGTAGTATGCACCCCGTTTAGAGGGGAAAAAACCAATGATGGCCTAAGGCCATGCCCCATGGTTCCTTAAAAAAGCTGCAAGCTTAAAGTGAAGACCATGTGTTAAAATTCACTGCCTTGCTTCACATGCAACGATAGAATTTCAAGGTTGCAATACCCTTCCAAAGGGGTCAAAACCTTCACAAGAAGGAAGGAATTTTAAGGTTGCAGTACCCTTCCAAAGGGGTCAAAACCTTCACAAGAAGGAAGGAAAGGAAATACTAATACCCTTCAAAATAAGAGAAGGGTTTTGGGAAATTTAGTTATATGCCCTTCCAATCTCTTCATAAAGAAAAGCTAGTTTAAAAAAAGGCCTTTAAAAAAATTTGGGGTGCCGTTCAAATTCTAAGCCTAGTCACATGCATATCTAGTGCTAGCATATGCAACGCCCTGTGTGAGGTGTGAGAGGATCTCAACAAAGAGCAAGACAAGAACATGCTATGTGAGGCTCTATGCAAGTGTTTGACGTATTTTTAAAGTATAATATGTACATGTATATAATAAATTGTCCCAACAACACAATTACAAATGTTGAGGTTTTTTTAAATTATATAAAATTATACAACATACTATATGTAATAAAACAAATTGTAATACATAAATGATCAAACATAAGAAGTGATTTTTGTATGGAAGACGCCATTCAAATTTTAGTAAAGCAAATTGTACGCATACCACAAAAAAAAATTGTATGCTATAAAACAAATTGTAATACATACATGATCAAACATATGAAGTGATTTTGACCTGAAATGTATAGACGATGTATGATTGTTGTTGTATAATTTATAACACAACATACATATTTTTCAAGTGAACTTGTATGTATGTATGTATTTTTCAAGTGAACTTGTATGTATGTATTTTTCAAGTGAACTTGTACGGATAAGGCTTGTGTCAACAACCAATAATTGGATGACTTAAAGTGCCACGTATCAAATTCTCGCTTATCTATGGTGGATAAGCTCATCATATACACTACGTATTGTACGATGTACATAATGATAACATATAAGTACATTTGTAAGTTTTGTACATATAGGTGTAGGTTTTTAAGTTTTTGAGATTTATAGGGAAAAATAACGTTTTGAGTTTTTTCTTTGGGGGGGGGGGGATTCTATGCATGAATCAATATGAATACATCAAAGTTTGCTATTAATTTGGAAGTATTAAGATTAACTTTTGAGTTTATCTTTTGGGATTCTATGAATGGATGAATATGAGTACACCAAAGTTTGCTATCAGTTGGAAGTATTAAGATTAACTTTTATGGCCTTTTGAGTTTTTGACAAAAAAACAATAGACAATGAACATAAAGATAAAAAATGAACAAAATGCTATGCAAAACCACCCATTGACAAGGTTTCCCTTGAGTTTCCAATGGTCACCCTTCAATGAAAAAGCAAACAACAAAAATAGATCTTTTTAACATAAAAATACATTTGTTTCCATACACACACCTGTGACACCACTGCTCAAAGAGCTATGGGCAAGTTCAATATATCTCAAGTAATATATCTCAACAAGTGTGCTAAGTTGGCAAACAAAAAGAGGTAAGTCACCAAGCCATTCCTTGGCAACGGTGCCAAGGATGCCATTCCTCACACCAACCTATGCTAGAAAGAGTGCATAACTGTTGTTGGGAGCTTACTAGATACCCACTATGTGTTGTGCTCCAAAGTGCTACTTCCATTTGGTCTCTCCACTCTCTTCATTCACTTTGTCTCACTATGTCACTCAATATGGTTGCTTTGTACATGATATGGTTCATTCTCTCAACCCTACTCACTCACACACATACATGAGATGGTTTATTCTCTCACTCTCGCTCACTTACACATGCATGCTCACACACATGCTCACTCACACACATGTAAGCCCATAAGAGACATGATGCAAAATAGGAAATTCTCTCTCTCTCTCTCTCTCTCTCTCTCTCTCTCTCTCTCTCTCTCTCTCTCTCTCTCTCTCTCTCTCTCTCTCTCTCATATTAGGTCACTTATATATTAAGCATAAGAATGTGTGTCCATTATTGAAATTTGGTTACACATAATTTTGTGTCCAAATTCCTACTATTCAAAAAACTAGTTTATTTACATCAAACTAAAAGTTTATCTTGGAGAAAACCATTATATACTGATAGCCATATCTACCTCTAGTATAGCATATGACCTCAAGTGGAACACATGGCATGAAAAGAAGCCTTAATAGCACAAATTTAGTCTTCATCATATATAACGATGAAACCAATGTATATACTTATAGCCATATCTACCTCTAGTCTAGTATATGGCCTCAAGTGGAATGTATGATGTGAAAAGAAGCCTTAATAGCACAAATTTATCCTTCATTATCATTGTAGTTTTTCTCCTTAAATAATTTCGTCAAGAATATTATGGATTTCTTAGTGAGCAAGCTATAGAATATTAGCATTTTTAATTGTATGACCTAATGCTTGCTAGAAAGTTTTAAGCAACATGTGCTATTTTTGTGTGTGTTAGAGCTAGTAAGAAACAATATGGGCTTCAGTGTTTGCATCTCAACTCGGTCCACCTATTTGCTATACACTATGTATGGTATTTTCTTGTTCTTTTTTTCTCCACACACATTAGAAAGAGAGCAAAACAACATTTTTTGTAATTCCATAAGTCTAGTCACCAATTAAGGGTGATCATATATTATCCCTTGATTTGTCTCGTCTTTCATCCATATATGCCCCAAGTGATAGCTAATACACTATATTATCCACATATCATTGGCCTAAAATGATTTCTGCAACGGGAAACCGCAGACCTCAAGAAATACGCACAATAGAAAAATACATAAACAAAAGAGAACACCAGATGGGGTCCCAATTGCCCCCCCAAGCGTGTGCCAAAAGCATCCCCGCTTGAGTATTTATAGATTTTATTACTTCAAAAATAGGTTAGATGGCTATTTTAGCCCTTGCTTGCTCCACAAACTTTTCTTTTACAAAAATTGGACGATAAAATATCTAAAAGATCCTTGCTTACTCCACAAGCTTTCTTTTACAAAAATAAAATATCTAAAAAATCTCACTCTCGTGATAATTCTCCCAGTTGAGAATACAACCATCCTTGGTTGAGAATACAACCATCCTTGGTTGTATTCTCCCAGTTGAGAATACAACCATCCTTGGTTGTAAATATTAGCACAACACATTAATCGTTCCTACATTAGATTCACTCACAATGTCTTTACACGTGCCGCATGTGTCTTAGAGTAGATCGGATTCACTCACAATCAAACTCACACAACCTTTCACATGCATCACACATGTCTTAGAGTTGATCAGATTCACTCACAATCAAACTACCACATTGGATTCACTCTCACAATGTCTTCATATGTATCACACGTATTCACAGAGTTGATCAAACTCATACCACATGTTTCACACG
Organism: Cibotium barometz; assembly: GCF_041138505.1. NCBI lineage: Eukaryota > Viridiplantae > Streptophyta > Polypodiopsida > Cyatheales > Cibotiaceae > Cibotium > Cibotium barometz. Next base: position 23,366,427 of record NC_141098.1, read on the forward strand.
TGTCACAGCTTGGTTGGATTCACTCACAACCAAGTTGAATCACCCTCTAAAGAATTAATCAGATTCGCTCTTAATTTTTATACCACACCTGGGTCACCCTCTCAAGAATTAACCAAAAGAGTTGATCGGATTCACTCACAATCAAACTCACACATTCCTTACACACCTCACACGTGTCATAGCTGGTTGGATTCACTCACAACCAACTTGGATCACCCTCTCAACACTCAATTGTGATAAATTATCCGTCACAAATAAATATCACTAAGTATTCATCACAGACGTGTAAAAGAGACATTGTATCAAGGACTTCTATGCGTAATAATTCTAGAGTCCCATACCACCTAATATTATCCCACACAAATCTAGAGTGCATAAGTTGAGTTGATAATTGTCAAAAACTTAACGCGGCTCCATGATAGAAACTATCAGAATAACTTACACATCATGCTTACACCACACATAACATGCCTACCCTCATGCACAAACTTAAGTCTATAAACTAGTGAAGTGAAATAACCATACAACCTAGAATAACATTGGCCTTGAGTTAGGTGCATAAGTCGAGAGTCCCTGCAAAGCTGAGAAAATATCTAAAATAATAATCGCTTTTTTTCTTTCTTTCTTTCTTTCTTTCTTTCTTTCTTTCTTCTTTGAAGAGGAAAACGTTTTTTTTTCTCATGTACTAAACTTGTTGAAGCATTGAGTTAAGCTTTTTGCATTCTTTTGTCCAAAAGTCCTTCCCTTGCCTTTTCCTTTGTCCAAGGGTCTTCCTTGTAAAGCTTCTTATCCCTTTCCCTTACGTTTGTGCTAGGAGAGATTTGAACCCTAAAAATGAGCCTAAGTATGCTTTTTTTCCCGAAAACAAGATCCGTCTATTAGTTACCAAAAAATAACCTTAAAAGGCTAAGTACAAACTCATCTCCATGTACGGAGTGAGAATCAAAGAACAAAAAAGAGAAAAGGATGCACTTCTCCTCCAATTGACCGCTCTATGAGGAGAAGGCTATCTCATACAATTGGGGGGGTGACGGGAGGAGGGAGGGAGAAGTGGTCTATTATAGTGCCAAGTGGACTCGCCACCACTATCTGTGAGAAAAATACGAGGTTACGAGCCTCAAGAAGACTTCTCGACGCTTTCACATACAATCAGAACCACGTTGAAGCTTCCACCGTTGGCCGCAAAGGGTATGAATGATGTTCTACCAAAAGCTCTTGATGGACTCTGCTGGTGAGGTGTGGGTGCCTTCTATGGCTTCGCTACATCAAGCTCTCCAAATGTGCCATGCGGCAATGTCGCTACAAATCTCCCATCTCTGGCTCAAATGAAGAGCCCAATGACCAGTAGATGAGACTGGGCCTGGCCCTATCGAAATGCGAAGGCGAGAGACCTGAAGGGCTAGTCTCCCACCTTCCTTCTCATAAGCCATGACAATCGCAGCCTCAGTCAATAAATAGCCCATGCCCTTATCGTTCATTCTTGCCATTGGAGCCTTCCTTCACCTAGGCCAACCTTCTCCAACTCCCACAAACAACAGTCAAATGTGTAGATTTCAGCCCCAAGCTTAAGCAGCAAGTTTCCTCTTCTATCTCCAACTAGTGTTTGCTTGCGGTCATTCAGAACTTCTTATGCAACTCAGGTTGTCACGGAAATTTGGAGATAGGCTTTCTCTACAATTTTCAGCCTCGAGTCTTTTGGCATGCTTGTACATGAAGCATTTGATGTGTTTTGTGATAGAATTATAGTAGCAATCGTGTACGTTATTGGTGTGTGCTTGTGTTTTCATTAAGCCATCGGTTGTGTGAATAATCTCTGTTAACACCTGCACTAGCCTTACATTGTCGCTGAGTGATTAGTATGTTGAGAGTTTTGCAAGCTTCTTGTGACAGCTCCACGCAAATAAAAGATCCCTTGGAAGGCACAAGTAATGTAAGAGGGCAAGAAGAAGAGCAAAGGTTGGAGATACTATGTTGTTGCTGTTGTGAAGTGATATATACCTAATCAGGTCGAGAGAGAGAGAGAGAGAGAGAGAGAGAGAGAGAGAGAGAGAGTATGACAATAATCAGCTTTTGTAGCATAGTCAATCACTTACTGTACATGTTCAAAACTAAACAGGTGGTATGATCAGAACCCTCTTCTTTTAGCTGCAAACAGAGGGTGAAAGGTTCTCACTATTCCAAAAATGCATGTAGTGTGGTTACATGTGTTTCTGTTGCTGCTTCGGCAGAAGGTTCAGATTGAAAATTAGAGTGGCATTTCCTTCACCAAGGTGATCCTCTTGTTAAACACGAGCTTTTACACGCATGCCCTTCATATCGTTCTTCACATCAAAGGGACTCTACAAGCAAATCCTCAGAGCACAATGTTCTCAATGCTCATCATAGTAGCATTAGGCTTTTGATGATACAAAGTATATCCACAACATTATTTGCTCAAGGCATCCTTACTCTTCGATTGTTGACAACTGAGGAACAGTCAATGCATCCTAACAGTCGAATTTGTATGCGTGTATCCAGATTCCACAAGGGGAAAGATTCTTGTAGTATTTTGTGAATGAAGGAGGGTAAAGTTCTGCCTGTATCAAAGTAAAATTGTTCACCACAAATCAAATAACCTCTCTCTCTCTCTCTCTCTCTCTCTCTCTCTCTCCACACACACAAGATCAGGGAGTTCCTCCAACACCATAGAAACTTTCCCACTAGCAGTGGACATGGTGAGCCTCTTGACAGTCATTGACTCCCCTATGCTGGATATTATTCTAGATGGATGAGGATGACACCCTACACACATGAGCTTCCTCATGAATTGCCATGATATGAAAATTTCCACACGCATCCAGAGGTGCCTATTTTTATCATTATTTGCACATGTAGCTAGTTGTCTATGCTTTTCTTTTCCACGATCAAGTTATCTCATGGAATTCTTGTAACACTTTGTTTGGCCTTTGGGTCTTTAAGGATGCTTAATATAACTCTCTCTCTCTCTCTCTCTCTCTCTCTCTCTCTCTCTCTCTCTCTCAAATATACCACCCACCCTAAGATAGAGCACATTAGCCACAGCGCATTAGACATCCCCTCATCACAGGCCCCAGGCGACCATCCATATGGCAGCTTCAGATCATGAGATCCTCAGAGAGGGGGGGGACGGGGGGATAGCGGGAGCGCGAAGGAGGGGCGCAAAGGAAGAGGCTGGCGACGGGGCAGGCGGAAGGCACGGAGACTGTGCAGGGAGGGGGGCGACAAGGCAAGGGCGGCGCTGGGGGTGGAGGGATGGGTTCACGCAGGGGGCCATCGAACCACTCCATCGACCCATTTCGCCGTATCTAACGTTACTACAGCCATCCACAAACTCCAGAATGAGCAGGCCCAAGGCCATTTAGGGATTACTCGCAGAGCACATTGCACATGCATGTGATACTCTTTCCCCCTTGCTAGCCCACATGTCTAACAGAGCCCTATGCCATGGTTTCCTACCCCCATGAACTAGCAACACCATTACTCCCATCCCACAAGGCCGGGGACCCATCAAATCCCAAAAACTACACTACTATCATGATTGGCCATATCTATATTGGAGTCACAACTCAGCTCCCATATAGAGAGACATGGATACACAACCACAGGGCAGGCACCCTTCCAGAGGGCATACTCCATATTAGATCACATTTTCACATTGAGGGCTACCACTAAGAAGGCCATATCACAAAAACGTCAGGTTTACTGCTGCTTTGAGCACTTCCAGAAAACTTTTGACACTAAACCTTGAGCATGGCTACACTTTTGAAGATGATCCGAGGCATCATAGCACTCTATGAGTCAAACTGGTTTGGTCCAAGCTCCACGAGGCAGAAATCTCTAGCACAGTTGGGGTGAAACAGGGTTGCCCTCTCTCTCGAACTCTATTTGGCCTCTACATTGATCAGGTCTCTGATTTCATTGATACAATGGGTGGCACATGTTCCCCTTTGGCAGGCATCTTGATCCCAATCTACTTCAAGCAGATGAAATGGTTGTTTTAAACACAGCCAAGGGGCTACAGAGACATCTGGATGCATTACATATGTTTTGTGAGCAGCGAGATCTCAGGTGATGAGTTTTAACACCTCACTCAATGACATCCAGGCATCACTTCACCTACATAGGAGATGCAGTGGACATAGTCACATCCTATGTTTACCTTAGGAGTTACCTTTTTAAGCCCGATTTTTACCATGCATCTGGCAACCCAAGCCAGGTTGACTAGGGGATATGCAGCTCTAGCCCTCCCAGAGCTTCCCAAAATCCAGTACTAAGAGATGGCTTTTTGACACCTTATGTTGCATGTGGAAGAGTAGGAGTAGAATCATTAACTTTGATTAGTCCACAAATTCAGCACTTAAAAACTCGACGATTTGCATAAGCACAAATGAAAGAGTGAGAGAGACGGCAGAGAGCACACCATATTACTACTCTCTCTCTCTCTCTCTCTCTCGGTCAAGAGAAAAATGTCTAAGATTACACTAATCCACCCATAACCTAAAAGGCATTTTTAACACTAATAGTATCCTAATAAAAATACTAATAGCACTAATTTGAGTTAAAATTGTACTTGATCTAGACTATCTAGATTCTAAACAAATACACTTGCTTTATCCAGCCCTACAGGGATCTGATATCATGTTACAAACCATGACGGCTAGGGAGAATCAAAGCAAGTGATAAACTTCATGACTGACCCATATGGCTCATGACCTCATTTGGAACCTACCCATTACAATCAGCACACAAAGTTTACCTTAGATTAATCGACCTTAAAACCAATGTGAGAGAACTCTTGTCTCCTTCCCTCAAAATACAAATGCCAAATACACAGCATATTGATGAACTTCTGCCACCAACCAAACATGCGGACCCAATAACTTACTTTCGCTTGCCCTATCTTAACCATGCTGCTATCTGCCCATGCCCGTATGGCAAGGGGATATGCTGCCCTGTCCCGTAACCCACCCCTCCCCCCCCTTCCCAAAAAAAACTCTCACCCCTTTGCAAGCATGAGTCTGAGTGGACAACCTTGTAAAAACAAACCCATCAAAGTAGCAGTTGTCTGTGAGAAGAATAAAAACACCACAAACATACATAAAGCAACCCTTGAGATGCACAAAGCCCCACTTTTGAAACAATGAGTAGGTCAATCAATCCTCAATGTGAATGAAAGTAAGAAGAAAAAGCTGGATACCTGTTCCTGATGCAATCGAGGTACCTGATCCTTAGGACTTAGAGCTCCCGGTTCCTCATGTACATGTCCCTGGTGCATTGATACGGCCGCTTGCTTGGTAGCTACAGCTTCGAGCTTCTGTGGATCCTCTTGAGTTATGACTGTCTGGACCTCAGCAGGTGGAACTACCTCCTTGGTGGCTACCTGCCGCTTTTTGGGGGCTGTCCGCTTCTTTAGGGCCTCCCCCATCTCCGACATTGCCATTCGCTGGGGAAACGCAGTGCAACGCAGAACATAGCGCTTGTAGAAATCGCTATCAGTGCATGCAAGCATTGATGGCAAGCTTCTATATAGCCCCTGCTCTGACATCATTTTATGCCTGGGCTTTATCCTTTTCTCCAAGCTATACCCAAAGTACTGTAAGAAGAAGAAACAACAAAGAAAGCAAGACTTTAGTTGGTATACAAGAGACTTTAACCAGGCATATAAGAAAGCATAAGGCAGTCTTACATACCTGAGGGAACTCAACTAACTCCTGAACTGGGCGCTTCATATCACCAATTAGATACTTATACTTCGGTTCCAGAGATTGTTCTACACTTTGTCCTAGCATTGAGGGAAAAAGGACTATCATCTTTGCTAGGACCTCTTTTTCCAGTCCAATGCCTAAGAAAAAGTCAAATGTGGGCCGCAAATTTTTCTCGATACTGCAACAAAAAATTTGAGCATTTCTTGAGAAGATAAATTCCATGTCTCTTTCTTTAACGAGGCCGATAGACCGAAAAAATTCAACTCCTCGCTTTAATTTGTCTTCTGCATTCAGAGTGAAGACCTGAGCAAGAAAAGAATAGATATTGCTCAACAATTACCATTCTCAACTGAAAATCTCTCTCTCTCTCTTTCAGCTCTTAGCTCTCTTAGGATGTTACTATTTTCATTCTTTCTTTCAGATTTGTTATGATGAGACATCATCATCATCAGTTGTACCTTGTTTTGGTCTCATGGGCCATTTCGGCCTTTAGGAGACGTTAATATATCTTTCTTTCTTTTTTTTCGTGAAATGGTGTTTTATATTATATGTAAAAATGTACATCAGCCACATGGCTCACAAGACGTTAATATATCTTTCTTTCTCTCTCTCTCTCTCTCTCTCTCTCTCTCTCTCACACACACACACACATTCATCATGGGAGTTGATTCACAGATTCAAAAACTGTGGCGTAAACCCTGATGGGAGAGAATTAGGGTTTCATGTGGGAGGCATACACAGAGAAGAAGGAGAGAGAGAGAGAGACATATGGGGATAAGTCAACTCAATGTATGAGTGTGTGACTCCCCTATCACACATGTATATTTGCTCTAGTACATGTAACCATGCACTAATGCATCCTATTTGCCAAAGCATATGCACATATCCTGTGTGCCCTTCAGGTATCTCATGACACCTTTCACTGCTTCCAAATGCTTCTTGCCAGGTTTGGCCATGTATCTAGAAACCACTCCCACTGCAAATGCAATGTCCGGCCTAGTAGCAACCATGGCATACATGAGACTGCCACAAGCTGAAGCATACGGAATCTTGGCCATATCAGCCCTGTTACTATCCGACTGTGGGCTGTCCATAGCACTGAGTTTCACATATGGAGGCAAAGGAGTACTAGTCTTCTTCCCCCCATCCATATTGAACCTCTGCAAAACTTTGCCAATGTATTCCTTCTGAGACAAATACAACACATGCTGATTTCTATCCCGAAGTATCCGCATACCCAAAATGTGATTTGCATCACCCAAATCCTTCATATCAAAGGTTTGATGCAGCCTCTTCTTCAAGGCATCCATCTCCTTACGAGATTTCCCGGCAATCAACATATCATCAACATACAAGATAAGTATCAATAGACTGCCATCCAAAGCTTTCTTGGTGTATAAGCAGTGATCGATGTCACTTCTCCTGAAATCCTGGGATTTCATGAATGTATCAAATTTATGATACCATTCCCTTGGTGCCTGTTTGAGCCCATAAAGACTCTTTTTCAGCTTGCAGACAAGCTTCTCCTTTCCATTTACTGCATAACCCTCTGGCTGTTGCATATATATCTCCTCATGGAGATCACCGTGAAGAAAAGCAGTCTTCACATCCATCTGAATCAAATCCAGATCATCATGAGCAACCAAAGCTAATACAGCTCTAAGTGTGGTCATTTTGACCACTGGAGAGAAGATCTCATCAAAGTCCACACCATATTCCTGCTTGAAGCCCTTAGCCACTAACCTGGCTTTGTATCTTGGCTTTGCATCAGGTGCAACTTTGAGCCTGTAAACCCACTTGCATGGCAAAACCTTCTTGCCTGTAGGCAAGTGCACCAACTTCCATGTTCCATTTTTGTGCAGAGAATCCCTCTCTGACTTCATAGCACGCTCCCAAAGAGCCTTGTCTGCCCTCTGTAAATCCTCCTTATAACATGAGGGCTCCCCACAGTCAGTGAGCATCAAGTAGTCAACCCCTGGAACAAACCTGTCAGGGGCTCTGGAGGGTCTTGTGGACCTCCGTACCCATTGACCATCATTTGCAAGTTGCTGTCCAGCCTGCATATCACCTATTGGTGGCTCCTGTTCCATGCCATAAGGTTGAAATATCATGCTCGGTATCTCCTCTAACTGTGGGATATCCATAGGGATACCTTCTGCCATCTCTGGCTGTCCATTTGGACCATTTTCAGCACCATTTAAGGGCTGGTTTTACTGCTGTAATGGCTGATTTACAGCTCTTGGTTGTTGTCCATGATGTCCATCATCATCAAAGATGACTCTGCCAGGCTCCTGTTGCCTTGCAGGCTCCTTATACATGCATGTTTCATCAAAAATGACATCATTGCTGCGTATAATCTTTCTATTCACCGGATCCCAAAGTCTATACCCCATTTCACCTCTGTCACCATATCCTAGGAATATGCATTTGTGAGACTTAGGATCAAGTTTGGTGCGCATTTCCCTGCGTATGTGCACGTACGCAACGCAACCAAACACTCTCAAGTGCTTGTAGTACGGAGGCTTCCCTGTCCATACTTCCTCTGGCACTTTCCCACCAAGCCTCGTGTTAGGTGACCTGTTTATAAGATGAACGGCTGTCATAACAGCTTCAGCCCAAAAACCATGAGGTAATGCAGCATGTGACAACATAGAACGGACCTTCTCCTGAATGGTCTTGTTCATCCTCTCTGCTGTCCCGTTTTGTGGAGGATCATAAGGAGTAGAGAGCTCCCTCTTGATGCCTTTAGCATCACAAAAGTCCTGAAACTGTTTGGACATATACTCTCCACCATTGTCGGAACGCAAAGCCTTCAGTGTTTTGCCAGTTTGATTCTCAACAAGAGCAACAAACTTCTCAAACATTGAGAATGTATCACTCTTCAAACGAAGAGGATAAACCCACACCTTGCGTGTGGCATCATCTATAAAAGACACAAAATATTTTGCCCCTCCCAAAGAAAGCTGAGGCATCTCACATACATCTGTATGCACAAGCTCTAACTGAGCATCTTTCTGTCCAAGAGCTTTCTTGTGGGGGCACTGGAGTTGCCTGCCATATATACAATGCTCACAAAACTGAAAACTTGAGAACTTTAGAGAAGGCAAGTAACCAAAACGAGACAATTGCTCCATTCCTTTGACACTCATGTGTCCCAACCGGCTATGCCACATAGAGAGTTCTGGCAGCTCGGTTGCATTTACATTAGCATGGTAACAAACACCTGCATGCATGAAGTAAAGAGTGTCCACCTTAGAGCCTCTGGCAACAACCAGTGAGCCCTTACTAATCTTCCACTTTCCACGACCAAATGTGGTAACATAATCAGCATCATCAAGCTGTCCACTAGAAAGCAGGTTCTTCTTGATCTCAGGCACATGCCTGACATCATGGAGCATAAGCTCTGAGCCATCTGAAAACACAAGCCTCACATCACCTCTGCCAAGAATCTTGCATGCATGGTTATCACCCAAATAAACTACTCCATTGCCAGCAGTATACCTGACAAACAAGTCTCTGCAACCTGTGACATGAAAGGAGGCACCTGAATCAATGATCCATGAGTGCATACCATGACCATCTCCTGCAAGAAGTGAATGGGCATCAAGTGAAGACGTGAATAGGACCTCATCCTCACTGTCACCTGCATGTGACACATTGACTTCTTCAATCTTGACTCCACTTTTGCCCTTTGGCTTTGCTTCTTTGGCTTCATCTTTGTCTTTGTCTTTGTCTTTGCCTTTGCCCTTTTCCTTTTGATCATTCTTCCATTTGTAGCATTGCTTTTTGAAGTGTCCCTTCTTGCCACAATAATGGCATTCCAAGTCCTTTTTGGAGCGGGACTTGCTCCTTCCCCGTTCTTGGCTTTTACCCCTTTGCTGGGATCTCCCACGTGCATTCATTGCATTGGACTTTCCAACAGAGTTGTTCTTCCTGTTCATCTCCTCTTGAAGTAGAGCACCCTCAACATCTGCATATGACGGCATAGCATTCGAATTGCTAGTGGCTGTCCTGAATGTGTCCCAACTCTCTGGCAAAGTGCATAAGAGAAAGGTGGCTTTGAACTCATCGTCCATTGCCAACTTTTGATTGATTACCTGGTTGACAACACCATTAAACTCATTTAGATGGGCTGTCATAGACGCCCCTTCCTTCATTTGAAGACCTATGAGTTTCTTCAACCAATACACTTTGCTTGAGGCACTTTGCTGGGCATACAAGTCCTGCAATCTCTGCCACATTCCCCAAGCTGTCTTCTCTTCACAAATGCTGAAAAGTAAAGAGTCTGACACAAACAACATGATAGTAGATCTTGCCAGCTCATCCATATCTTCCCATTCTTCAGCAGTAAGAGAAGCGGACATTACACCCCTTTCTTTGATGGGCTTGTGCTGCTTCTTCTCGAGCAACACATTATAGCACTGGGTTTACCAAATGTCATAATTATGTGAGCCTTCAAGCTTTTTGATGTGAAGCAATGAAGAGCTCTCACCTGTGGTTGCCATAGCAATATGCAACCTGTTACAGTCAATGCCTGACTCCTTGCAAGATGTGCAAACACTGCACCAAAGCACACAAAGTGCTCACAGTTGTTCTCCCAAAGTTTATCTCCCACTACGGAAGCACAAATGCAACTCTACTCCCACTGTATGTGATCAAATCACCAAAATCTGGTTGCTGCAGATTTAGGACAGCACCTTAAATGTGCTCTGTTCCCCTTCCAAAGTACTGTACAGCAGTACTAAGTGCTCACCAATGATGTACCAAACCTGTACTGGCAAGTACAGCAGCTGAAAATGAGCCTTTTCCTCACTCAAATCAATGTACAGCCATGCCAAAACTTGTACAAAGATGTACCAAATCTGTACCAACAAGTACAGCAGCAATAAATGCTCTCCTGGCTGTCCAAATGAGTGAAAATCAGACTTTTACAGTCCCGACCACTGCATACAACAGTCCCGAACAGAAATTGGGCAAAAGCCCCTTGACTGCAAGCTGATTTCTGAGGATTCAAGGCATAAAAGTCTTGCCTGCTACTTTGCCAAGTTCAACAAGCATAAAATCTTGAAAAGCCCCTTGATTCAAGATCAATTTCTGATCATACATGGTACATTAACGCACATGAAGGCATCCAGAGTCTTCACAATGCTTCCCCCTGGCCACATATACATCCAATACATAAAAGCCCCTTGATTTACAGGCACATTGAGTGCTTGACAGGCATCAACACATTGCCCAAAGCATCAAATGCCAATGCCTGCATGCAAATCAACCCAATCGGCACAAAAGCCCTTTGATCTGCAATGCAATTTCCTGCAATTTTGGCCCGAATGTGAGATTTCTCACATCATACAGCATGTATGAATGCCCAATGGCACAATTACATCAGAAGCCCCAAATTTTGACATCCAATTTCCTGCAAATTGACTCTGAATGTGACCAATGTCACCCAATTTTGCCAATTTTGCTCAAAATTTGAGCAATTTGGCACCTGTACCTGCTCAATTGATGATTGTACCTGCTCAATTGCAAATCCCAAAAGAAAAAATTGAAGCATGTACCTCTAAAATCAGCTGATTTCTGTTGCAGAAAAGGGGGTGTCTTCGTATTTGATGATTCGTGTGAGATGCTGCTTCAAGGCCTGCCAAGACAGCGCTGGACTTTGGCCAGCGTAAGGGCGAATATGAACCAGTCGTCAGGTACAGAGAGAGTCGGAGCTGTGTGAGATCGAGAGCAGCGGGCTGTAGAAGAAGTTCTTTGAGCAGCGACGAACGTGGGCACAGTATCGCAAGGCAAAATGTTCCCGGACGGACGCTAGCAGGCGGAGCCCTGTTTGTTGACGCTGCCTCCGCCTGCGCTGCACGAGACTAGGCCTTCACGGGGACACGTAAGGGTGCCCTTTGTTACGCCTTGGCCAGCGCTACACGCGATGAGCTGAGCGCCGCCCGCCAGCCTGCATGCGCGTATCCGCCCAACGCTTGCGTGCGCTAGTTCTGCACACGCAGCTCTTCGCCGCCTCCGCCTAGTAGCCAGCCGTCTAACGCCCAACGCGTGCACGAGCTCAGCTGCGCCGCTTGCGAAGGAGTCGTACCATACCGCCTGATATCTGTCGGCTTTGTGGTGCAGCTGCGCCGCTTGCGAAGGAGTCGTACCATACCGCCTGATATCTAGTCGCTGAAGCGAAGAGACTGCAACACGCGACAGTGTGAGGATGAGAGAGGCGTTACCCTCTCTTCATGCTGGCTACTCTCCTCGCGTTTCAGCTGCCCGTGGCTACTCTCCTTGCGCTTCTTATCTCAGTAGCGTTCATCAGCTATCGGCCATAGCCATCTGCTAGTCGCTTGTCACAATCAGCACAGCAGTCAAATTCGTAACCCTAAAACCAGTGCTCTTCGATGTAGAAACCCTACCACTCTCTACCACAGGGATCTCCTGTAGCCAAAGCTCTGATACCAATTGATGGGAGAGAATTAGGGTTTCATGTGGGAGACATACACAGAGAAGAAGGGAGAGAGAGAGAGAGAGAGTTGTATATGGGGATAAGTCAACTCAATGTATGAGTGTGTGACTCCCCTATCACACATGTATATTTGCTCTAGTACACATAGTGCACTTAGTACATTAAAAGTACTAAGTGTACTATGTACTATAAAACACATGGGCTAGTACACACTATAAGGGTGGGCATAATGCCTTTACCCCAACAAACCCCAAAGCATGTGTTGGCCCCAATGATGCAGGAAGGTCTAATGCTAGTCAGGGATATCCTAGTCCAGCAAGAAGAGGAAATTGCACATCTCAAGAAGGACCTTCAGAGACATGTTTAAGAAATTGCAGTGTCATGTAGGGCTGAATAGGGAACCTCCGGGGATGTTACATGCACTGAGGTTGATCGTGGTAACGCACAACAGGGCCTTCTTTATACCTTTATGTGGTGACGTCTTTAGCATCCAATTCACAGAGTAGAGAGAGAGAAGAGAAGTAGACGACATAGTATTGGGTCCCAATTTACCCACTGAAGGCCCCCCCCCTGCAAGTAGAAGTATTTGCTTATATTAATTCTTTGGAAGATGTTGTACAATGCTTGAGAACAACTGATATGACTGCCCAACGCAAGGACGAGGAAGACCATATGTCGGCTGAGTATCCACCAATCCAAGGCACTGCAGAAGACACTTCGAGCAACTTATGCAAGTCCAAATAGTTGTAGGACTGCACATATGCTGGCTGAGAATGGAAGAGAAGCTTCAATATTTGCCTTGAGAGAGTAGGATGCTTATGTGCTGAATGCTGCTTGTGTCTTGCTGAAGACTTGCTGAATTTCTGAATGATTAATGCAGATTTAGCCGCCTTGAGAGAGTAGGATGCTTATGTGCTGAATGCTGCTTGTGTCTTGCTGAAGACTTGCTGAAGACTTGCTGAATTTCTGAATGATTAATGCGGATTTAGCCGCCTCCTTATATATGAACAAATGTTGCTGGTCGGCCAATATGGCTGCTGTCAGCCTGCTTTGATGGGACAAAAACTGCCTTTTCTTTGCAGCATTTAATGCTGCGCTTAGCACTTGATGTGACATCTGCTGCTGGCTGACTGCAGGCTCATACCCAACTTGCCGTTGTCCATTTATGATGCTGGCCGGCTACTACCAAAGGGCCTGTACTGCTGTTGGCAGGTCCCCTCTATGGTACAGGGCTGTAAACAGCCGCCGACTTAGGCTTATAGCCATGGGCTGGCCTTTGGCTGGCCAATAGGCATGCTTATCATGCAACTTAGCACCTACATGATTACTACAGGCTTCTGATGCAAAAGGATGACTACTACATGCACTAATCCAATGAATTCTCCAAGTGGGTTAAGAGGACCGACTCTTGACTTACCTCTATGGCTCGGAGACTTACCTACGTCACTCGTGCCTGACTGTCCTTGGATTGAGGGCTCACAATGGGGTCACAGCGTACGACCAATATTCCTAGAAAAAGGTATTACTTCTGTACAAATGTTGCACTAATGATGATGCCATTGTGTCATTGTGTATCCCAATGCAAGGTGCACGTGACATTCCCTCCCGCTTAACTTGGCAGCAGGTTCAGGGCTTCCAAGTAGTCCACCAATAACTCGGGGTACTCCTGAAAGAACTCGTCATCTAGCCATACTGCTTCATGCGCTCCTCGGTCCTTGAACTTCATATAAAACTGTCGTATTCCTCGACCAAAACCATGCTTCCATTTGTGGAGGAGAATTTGTTATGGCTCTATGAGTTTTGCCTCATCGATTATATTTGGCTGTAGCTCTTCGAATACATCCTGCATTCACAAAGGGCAGGTGTATTCCAAGGGCCAGGGCCCAGGACAGCCAAGGGGAAATGCTCCAACCAAGGTGAATACTGTAGGTCAAGAACCAGTCTTTATTTCAGATTTACATCATTCTAATAAAGCAAATACACCATTCATGGTGGGGGCCCTACAAAGGGTATTCAAGACCATAGTAACATGAAACGTTTCGTCCGTTTCGTCGTTTCGAAGGTTTCGTTTCGTCTGTTTTGGACAAAACGCAAAGGTTTTGAAATGACGCTTCTTATATACACATACCAAATTTATAACATAACCAACAAAAAGATGAAGATCCATTTTTTGGGACTAGTTCATGATTTTGAGACTAGTGGGTATGAAATTCATGATTTTGGGAGTAGGTTTTTTGGTATTTTCAAAATTTGGCCAATAAAAGAAGAGAAAGACAGGAGGAAAAAAACAAGTTGGAAGGGAAGAGCGAGGTGAGAAAAAAAAGGGAAGAAGTTGAGAAGAAAAGGAGAGAAAGTTGGAAGACAAGAAAAGGAAGAAAGAGGAGGGGTGGACCGTGGAGGAGAAGAGAGAAAGAGGAAGAGGAGGCGTGGAGGAGAAGAAGTGAAAGAGCGAAAAGGAGGAGTGGACGAGGAGAAGAGGCGGAGCAACAGGTTGCGGCCGAGAAGAAGTGTCGGATGCGTGAAGTGGCAAACGGGCAGCAAACAAAGATGGAAACAAGGGCAAAAATCACATTTGCAAAAACAAAACCTCCCGCCCGTTTTTCTAACCTCACTTTACATTTGGGCTCGAAACGTTTCGTGCCGTTTCGAGAGGGCAAAACGGGTTTTTATGTTACTATGTTCGAGACCCAATACTATGTCTCCTTCTCCCTCTCCCTCTCTCTCTCTCTCTCTCTCTCTCTCTCTCTCTCTCTCTCTCTCTCTCTCTCTCTATTTCTGCACATCCTTTTGTTAAGGAAACCCTATCCTAATGTGCCGTGGGAAGTTGCCTATCCATCGAGCTCGAGCAAGGCTCATGAGCTCCACCGTAGCTGCTCGTCACCGCCGTCCTCCCACACTTGTCGTCACATCGAGACAGTTGCTCTAATCCTACGGGTGATGCAAGCTCTCTCGCGAAGATCGTGCAGGATCTCCACGGAAGAGGGTCGCGTTGGTTAGCCTAATCACTCAAGAGAGAGAGAGAGAGAGAGAGAGAGAGAGAGAGAGAGAAAGCAAGAGGGAACAAGTGATTAGCACTAATCACTCCCAAACCCTAGCCCTAAGCACACCACACATGCTTGATTAGAGTTGCAAGAGAGAGGGAGAGAGAGAACACCACTTCTATTGCACAAGTGGGAGAATGAGTTACAAAGAAAGAGAGAGAGAGGGAGAGAAAGCAAGAGGGAACAAGTGATTAGCACTAATCACTCCCAAACTCTAGCCCTAAGCGCACCACACATGCTTGATTAGAGTTGCAAGAGAGGGAGAGAGAGAACACCACTTCTATTGCACAAGTGGGAGAATGAGTTACAAAATTGGCTTTCATAGCTCCAAGCCTTTTCCCACTAGGCCACCTGAGAGTAAGTGACCCGAGGCGTCCAAAATATAGTTACAAGGTTTTTCTCTATGGTTTGGCCAACTGACCAAGATTCTCTTGTCTGTCCTTTGAAGCTCAATCCTTAGGAGCATCTTTAGGGCGTTTCCCTCATCAAATGATGGGATTTACAATATATAGTGCTAGCGCCCATTACATAAGTGTGCGGACATAGTTGTCATAGGAATGTGTTAACCAATATGTGGTTAACATACTCCCCTTCCTAAAGCTGATCGCGTCCTCGTGATCGGTGAGATTGTCGAGACATGCGGGAAAGTGTCGCACTTGGTTGGTTCTCCTGTCTCTCCGGAAATGAGAGGGGGTGGAGTTGTATAATAGAAAGAAGTTAGTGGAGTACTAGCGATTAAGTATCCAGCTAGGCTGATGGGCTCTTATCAGTTTGCTTTGTTAGATGTGTCCAGTAGTACTCTTTATTTTATATTTTGTGTTTTTTTTTTCTCTTTTTTTTTTTTAATCGCCTTTGCGGCCGGATGTCCTTATTAGAGGGGTCAGAGTACTTGAATGAGTAGACTAACATGAAATACTTAATGACCAGTATCCCAGGGAGGCAACACGCATGGAGACTGCTTGCGCTCCGAGATGTTGTATGTCAATGGCGATATTCATGAAGCTCTAGCATCTTTGTCTTGACACCGTGATGGGTATCTTGGCTCCCGTGGATGTTGAGTCATTAGAT
Source organism: Cibotium barometz (assembly GCF_041138505.1). Lineage (NCBI taxonomy): Eukaryota > Viridiplantae > Streptophyta > Polypodiopsida > Cyatheales > Cibotiaceae > Cibotium > Cibotium barometz. Next base: position 23,382,719 of record NC_141098.1, read on the forward strand.
TGTGGTGTTCTCTCTTTTTCTTTTGGTGCATCGTCTTCTTCCATCATTGACGCACTGGGATCTTGTGTGGATAGGAGTGGTAGTTAATGGCGAGAATCCATAGGTGATGAGCCAAAGAAGAAGTTTTAGGTAGGATGGATTAGGCATGAAGCATGTTTATTGGGGTGAAGCAAGGGTGATTAAGAAGATCCAGGCGATGGATCGTACCATTGACCACACTTGCGCCCACCATGGTCCCTCCAATCCAGAGACGTACCTGGATGGCTGCCAATGATAAGGCTTTGTGTGGTGTGTTCGCATAGGACAGAGACCAGTGAGATTTGCAGGTGTTGTACATGGGCGAGGGCAAAAGGTGGACCCATGGTCCTAATCCCCTAGATCCTAATCACCTAGAGACTCTCTTTCCATATCTTCGGATGATATCTCTTTCCCAGCTTGAAGGACTTCCTGCTGAAGGGCCTGCAGCTTGTTGATGTGTTCCCGCATCGTCGAAGACTTTGCAGGGTTCATAACCCGCATCTACACTTCCAAGGATATCCGTTTCATGGGTGACACCCTGTTATACAAAGAAGCCAAGTGCTCCCATATGCCTCTCGCCAGCGTCATGTGCTTCACATGGTTGATCACTTGTGGTGTGCAATTGAGGAAAATAAACGACCGGACCCTGGCGTTGACACGATCCCACGTGTGCCTGTGCCTCTCGGTCCTTCCTCGTCGATAATAACTCCCCTTCCTCAGCTTCCGGCCGTGGCACCCCTATGATAATAAAATCAGCAAGGTCATATGACTCCAGAACTGACTCCATCATGACCTTCTAGATGCCGTAATTGGACCCGTCCAACTGACGATCCACTGGGAACGTGGGGAGAGTCGGAATCTTCACGTGCTTTTCAGCCATCTCTAGTAAATCTGCCATCGCGGAGAGTAACCTGAAAGGGTGGGTGGGTGGGAAAAAAAATCTGAAAATCTGCAAGTGGCTGTCCAGCACCTTTGCCCGCCTTCCTCTTGCACCTTCTCTTCCCGTTCAACCCGAAACAGTCCACCAATCAGCAACCTGTTGCTCCCCCTCTTGCTCAAAAAACGCCCAAGATCTGTCTAGAGCCTATGGCTCTGATACCATGTCAGAATATGCAGCGGAAATGATAACCAAACTTGGGTAGACAAGAGCAAGTAGACTGTAGAAAATAAACAGCACAAGAAACACAGAGAGAGAGGTGTGTAAACTCTTCTCTATACACAAGATCCCGGAAAAACTGAATGAGGAAGTGGTGGGGGCTGAGGGGCTATATATACATCCCAGAGAGGGCAGTCGGCCAGCAGAAAGAGTGCCCACGACTGAAGAAAAAGTCCCACGACTGCATAAATGCAGTCGGCCAGCATACAGATGCCCACGACTCATGAAAACCAGTCGGCCAGCAGCCCTGTAGCCCACGACTGATGAACATCCAGTCGGCCAGCACTGGAGTGCACCTGGCATCCTCTGGCAGCCCTCCCACCACTAGGAAAAATGGGAAAAAATAGGGAAAAAATACGGGGAGTGTGGAAAAATGATAAAACACCTCATAAGGGCGGGCACACCCACAACAAAGGCCCTGGTGTATACAAATAGACAGGAGATGACTTCTAACAGAGAGATGGCATCCTCAGAACTGCCCATATCAAACAGGACTACAAACTGTCGGCCCTTGGCAGAGCCATAAGCTCGGATGAGGCTTTCCTGTGCAGTATCGCTCTCACCCTCTTGCTCAGCATCAAATACCACGGATGGTATAGAATGCATAGAAGGTAAAAGCTGAACTGCATTCGTGGTAGTAGGCGGGATTGGTGGAGTTGGAGATGTTGTGGCAACTGTGGCAGAAGGTGCTTTGGAGGCTTGCTCCGCTTGCCATTTGTGGCAATCTTTCTTTCCATGATATGACAAAAAACATCTGTTTTCTGGCTGGTATTTCCTTTGCTCCTCTGGAGGAAGATAACCTCCAGTGATGCCTCCTTTAGCCTTTTCCTCAGGGGTTTTCTTAGACTTGGATTCTTTATCCTTCTTACCTCCTGAACTAGAGCTATTACTGCCGTCCTTCTTAGCATCTTTAGAAGATGCATTACCTTTCCCAGGCTATGCAGCAGATTGCTGCTATTTGTTGGTGTTGGACTCACACACACACACACACACACAAACCTGCACATTAGGGTTAGGTGCAGGATGGAGAAGCTCACACAGAAATGAGAGAGAGAGAGAGGAGAGAGAGAGAGAGAGAGAGAGAGAGAGAAATGAAATGAAATGAAATGTTATATTAACGTCTTCAAAAGGCCAAAGTGACCTATGAGACCAAAGTTACAACCATGTGACATCTGATACACTGTCTGGAAAGAAAAGAAAGAACTAAGTATCTAGCCCCACAATACATCAGTAGGGGGGGCATCCGGAAGCAGCAACTAGGAAGAGTAGGAAGCTAATGCTACTAGTCAAAATGGGGTACATGAGTACATGAGTACATGGATACATGAATACATGAATATGGGGGAGTACAAAAGTGACAGTGAGTACAACAGTATATAGCTGGAGTCGTAATCATCCTAGGAGCTCTAGCATGGGTCTCTACCGGATGTCCTGGATATCTGCCATAGTGAGATGCCTGGTCGGGCGAGCCTGATGCCTGGCAATGATGCTCTGAATCCTCCGGTGTAGGTACCGTCTCCGATGTGAGGATCCGCGAACCCTCGAGCATCTAGATCTGCCCAACTGGATAGCTCTCTCAACTAGAGTCCCACGGGGTGCTCGCTGCTGGGCTGTCGGCTGTGTGTCCTCCCGGGTAGTCCCTCTAAAGAAGTCAGTAATCTGTCTCTGTGTGGACTCCCGTCTGCTCTTGATGATGGACTCTCTGAGCCTGCGGATCTCCAGGAGATAAAAACCCAAGCATCGCTGATCACAATAGTCCATGACTCTAGCCAGTGGTCCAAATCCCTCTCTGAAAAGGCAATGGTAGCGTCCTCGAATCTCATAATATGCTGTGCAGCGACAGATGTAGTGCTCCTATATAAATCTTTGGCTTCCTCCTCTACATTGTCACTGTCAAGCCCCGTGATCCGCACATGAAGTTCCCTTGTCTTTTTTCTTTGTTCCTCCTCAATGGTTAGGTTGATAATCTTCGAGGTAGATGTGCTTTCGGCCTCCTTGTTCTTACCTTTCTTGACCACTTCTATCCATTTCTCCGCTTTATCTACTTGCTTCTGCGTCTTCGTGAGCACCTCCACCCACGAGGAGGTCTCCCGAGCTTTCTTTTCTTCTCCCTCTTGAAGTGTTCTCACTTGGGCCTTGATGGTGTTCAGCTCCTCCATCATGACGGGCTGAATTTCACCTTCCTCGAGCTTATGTTGAGCACATGCTTCTTCTATCTCTATCTTGAGATTTGCAATCTCTGCATCTTGGGCTGCTATCCGCGCTTCAAGCTTCTTGACTTTGTCAAGAAGGCTCCGGTTGACCATATTAATTGCACTGTCCGTCTCTTTCTTGTGTTATTGGATGGCTGCCTTGATCAGGTCTTCAATGTCGATCCTCTCCATCTTGTCTTGGGCTGAAAAAGGCTGGTTTCGGGTTAAAAACTAATTAACCCTTGGCCATAGGAAGAGAGAGAGAGCCAAAAGTGTGGTAGCCACAAAATGCAAGTCAACCCTTGCATGTGTGCCACATCCATATAATATAGAAGAACAAAATATTATATGTAGAGTGTCCTTTCACACTTGATATCCAAGGGGAAAAACCACATGTGAAAAAGTGCCCTTGGTTAAGCCCTGTTCACACATAGCACTACCATAAGTGAGCATATGCCTACAAATCCCCCCTATAGTGGAAGTGTGAACCTGTACAAGATAGCAAATCACTATCTGTATGAGAGTAAGCCCAAAGCTTTGTGGAAAGCTTCAAACTTTTCTCGAGGCCTTTGTGAATAGATCTGCAACATTATCCTGTGTAGGGCAGTAAGATAAACTAATCTCCCCTGCATGAAACCTCTCTCTGACATAGCGATAATGAATCTCAATGTGCTTGGTACGTGCATAAAATACTGGATTTCATGCCACGGCCATAGCACTCTGGCTATCAGTGAGAATGGTGGTGGGTGTCTGCTGACACTCACGAAGATCAGCCAATAATCTCCTCAACCATACACAATCTACTATAGCTGTGAAGACTGCCCTGTACTCAGCCTCACAAGTAGATGTGGCAACGTGGGTTGCTTTTTACTCAACCAAGATATGCATGAATTGCCAAGAAAAAAACAATTCCCACTGGTGGATTGCCTGGTATCATAATCACCAGCCCAATCTGAATCACTGTATGCATAAAGCTGCAAGTTGCCCCCCCTGGGATAGAACAAACCAAGATCCAGGGTACCCTGAAGATAACAAAATATGCGTTTGACTGCTTGCCAATGCTTTGTGCCTGGGCTGTGCATGAATTTGCTCAACAAAGACACCCCAAAAGATATGTCTAGCCTCGTGTTACACAAGCAAATGAGACATCCCACTGCCTGGCTGTAAATGCCGGCCTCAAAAGGCTCTCCAATATAATGCATAGTCAGCCGTACACCTCTTTCTACCGGAGTAGAAATGGGCTTACATTCATCCATGTGAAACCTTTTTAGCAAACTATTTATGTACTTAGTTTGCTGCATAACAATGCTATCATCTGTATGCATAAACTGTATGCCGAGATAGTAGTGTAAAGGCCCCAAATCTGACATATCAAATTCAGCTTTCAAATCTGAAATTTGTGCTTTGCTAGTACCTGTAATGAGCATGTCATCTACATACAAGATGACTGTGAGAATATCGGCATCGGTTTTCTTCACATACAATGTGCTTTCAGCTAGACTATTCACATAACCTTGGCTGGTTAGATGAGCATGTATTTTATCAAACCAAGCTCTTGGAGCTTCCTTTAACCCATACAATGCTTTGTGTAACCTGCATACTTTATGTTCCTCACCAAGAACTACAAAACCAATGGGCTGATTTACATATACTTCTTCCTGTAAATCCCCATTTAACAATGCAGTTTTGATGTCCAATTGATGCACTTTCCATCCTTTATGAGTAGCCAATGCAATCACTGACCTTATTGTGGTCATTCTCGAAGTAGGAGCAAAAGTCTCTTCAAAATCTATTCCCTTTTTTTGGGAGTAGCCTTCAGCCACAAGTCTTGCTTTGTACCTGTCAATAGTACCAACAGACTTTCTTTTGACTTTGTACACCCACTTTGTTCCAATGACATGCTTGCCTTTAGGCAATTCCACAAGATCCCAAGTATTGTTCTTCATGATAGAAGAGATTTTAGCTTGCATAGCTTGCAACCAATGCTCATTCTCATGTGCTTCTAAGAAGAAGGCTCTTCTGAATCAAAGAGACCACCCATGGCTAATGCAGACTCCCCACAATGTATATTCAATGCATGGCTGGGACTAGCCCTTGTTCTACCTGGGAGTGGAGCTGCAAGTTTGCTTTCTTGCAAAGTTTTCAACAACCATCTTGGCACTGACTTGGCTGTGTCTAGGGCTGTTTGCTCTTCCCTGACAAGATCTTCCACTTCTTCCATAGAAGGGGGCTGAATGGCTGGCTGTTCCACATGTTCTACATGAGGATTTTCTTGTGTAGGGGTTGGCTGATCTGAATCCCCCCTAATTGCAATGGGGTTTTGGTGAGTCATGGGGTGTGGGAACAGGGAGATTGCCGGTGATGAGGATGGGGAGGGATGAGTAAGGGCAGTCGTGGGTGAGGGTGTGTGTATGATTTCCTCTTGGGGACACAAGTGGACTGTGGCCTTTTGGCCATTGATTGCCATGGTGGTCGTCTTTTCGCGCCAATTGATTTGGCAGTGAGTGGCATCAATCCACTCTTTTCCAATAATAATCCGGCCTTGGAGTGCTCTTGCATCAATAACATGAAATCTGCACTTCAACTGGTTATTTCCAATAGAAATTTTTGGAATGAAAGGCCCAACACTCATTAAACGCATTTCGTGTGATATTTGAATGTAAGTGTCTTCTTTTGTTAGTGTGAGTTTTCCAAGAGCTTTCCACGCCTCCAAGAATATGAGATTGGTGCAAACCATAGAATATATGTGGGCTTGCCACCGTTGTAGACCATTCGCGGTCGGGAGTCCAATCCATATGCTTGGTGGGTTGAGGTCTGGTGGTAGTTCAGGGACAGTGGAAGGCTTACTAGTTATTGTGGGGGGTGTGAGAATACCCTTTGTGGAAGCGCTATGCCTAAGGTAGAGAGGCCGGCCAGGTCGCTTTGATGAGTAGGAGCTTCTTGAGGGGCGGGGCCTTGATCATAGGGTGGACCAGCAAAAGTATGTGGAAGTTCAATTCGGTCCTTATTTAACAGGGATGGAGGTCGAGATTTGGTGTCCGTAGGAGGATAAAATACCTCAGCAAATTTGGTGTGCAAACCTCATGAGTCGCTGTCGCACTCTATGTCACTATTCGCATCGAGTTGTTCGATGTGAACGTGGGATTTGGGTTGGGCAGTTTGTGGAATAGGCATTGGGCATTGGGGGATTTGGGGACACATGTGGGGCAAAATCTTCTTTTGTCAACATCATGCTGGCGAACGGATCTTCCGCGGCCTTGAGCGTTTGCGAGGGCTCCTGCCTTACCTGGTGCGGAAGTTCGGATTCAATGGGGGACGGCGCGCACTCAAGTATGGGGTTAAATGTTACAAAAACGGGTGGCGGTTCAAGTTGAGCCTGGTATTGCTCTACCAGTGCTTGGGCCTCCTAAAGATGTTGCTTCTCAAGGATGGCATTGGGATAAGTGGCCAGCCGTTTTTCCCGTTGGGTAAGTTTTTGCTGGACTGCATGGGGGAGTGGCAGTTCAGCATGATCATCGCTCCCGAAGGAGGAGGATGTGGTCTTTGTTGAGCCAGTGCAGATGCTAACCCGATCTTCTCCGTGCTTAGAGCGTTGTTTCTTTTGGGATCACGGTTGTTTCTTGTACTGGTACGAATCTATTCATACAGTACGAGCCCCCCCCTTCCCCTACCTTGAGAAAAAAATTCCAAATGCTCAAAAAAATAGAAATCCTGTATAGCATATTTATGCTTCACGACTGTTGTCGGGCTGCTACAGCTGGCCAACTTGCTCATATGAGGGATATATAAGGGTGCACACCCTTCTCCTCATATCTCATCTCATTCTTGCATATTTGTTGGAGGTCATTGGCTGTTGCAATAGTCTCTTATGCTTGTAAGCACCTTCCGGCTTCCCTTGTGCTCATTTTCAACAATAATCAACTGTCTACGGCCTTCTACAGTTTGTGCTTTTACCTGCAAGCTGTGTTTTCTCTTTCTTTCATGGTATCAGAGCCAAATGCTCACCTACAGGTAGGAAAGTGCTGCGTTTTTCTGATTGGAGCAGAGGCTTCCTCAACTTTGCTGCGTTTTCTGCATCTGTACCCTAGGACTGCTGCGTTTTTACTGTTGGAACTGGGGCTCTCTTCCAAGCGCTGAGGGCAAGTTCTTGAGAGAATTGTTTTCTCTATTTCTCTTTTCCTAGCCTCCCTCCCTTTCTTCTTTCTCTCCTCTTGCTGTGCACACATTGAGAGGAGGCTATTTGCTGTTTTTTTATAGCCCTCTTGATTCGAGAAGGTTTCTTGTCAAAGGACATGGCTTCAAGAGATTTCTCTAATGCTGCTCCTTCTCCAGTTGATACTCCAACACCTTCGCTGCCTGGATCCCTTGCTCCTGCTCCCCAGGTGGTTCCTCTTCCCAATATTTCTTCTCTGAGTTTCTCTCATCCAGTTCATGCTCCCACCCCTACCCATATACCATCCTACAATCCTCCCCAAGTGACTCCATGAAGCTTACAGCCACCAACTATCATACTTGGTCTTTCTACACTCAGTTATTGCTAGAAGGAGCCGATGTGTGCATGTCCATCTCCACACCTTTTCCAAAAATCCGTTTTCAATATACAAAGCTTCTCAGAAGGGACTTGGTGTGTACTTTGATGATGAGGTCATTGAAGTGATCGATTGGAAGACTCTCTCGGTTGTTGCCAATGGAGTCCATGATGGGGGTCTCTACAAGATCACCAACTTCACTTCCCAGCTCACTCGCACTGACTCACATATTCATCACCTTTTCTCCCCCTTGATGGCTTTGGTTTCTGAGGAAGATACTTCTCTGTGGCATTCTCGCTTCGGTCATGTACCCATTGCTCCCTTAAAGAAGTTCCATTCTCGGCAAGTTGTTAGCGGACTCCCTCAGCTCAGGTCTCTTTCACACATTTGCTCATCCTGCATGATGGGCAAGCATCATCGAGATTCGAGATGCATTTCTAGAGGAGGCTGCTCATCGAACAACCCGAAGACTAGAGCTTATACATGCAGATCTTGTTGGACCTATGGAGGTTGAGTCTCTTGGAGGGGCTTGATATTTTCTTCTTCTTGTGCATGATTTCACTGGCAAAGTCTAGGTATGTTTTCTGGCTTGCAAGTCAGATGCTTTTGCTAGTTTCACGACTTGGATCGCGACGGTGGAAAATCAGTCTAGGGTATAGTTTCTTTTCTCCGGAATGATAATAGTGGCGAGTTTGTACCATTTGATCACTTGCTTGTGTCGAAGGGCATTCATCAACAGACCACAGTTCCTTACACTCCTGAGCAGAATGGAGTTGTGGAATGGAAGAACCAGACCGTAAAAAAGATGGCTCGTGCTTTGTTGCATCATGCAGGTCTCCCTCCTGCTTTCTAGGGTAAAGCTGTGGCTACCTTAGTTTATCTCATTAACCGCTCTCTCACAAAAGCGGTTGAGGGGATGACACCGGAGAAGGCTTTTACAGGACACAAGTCTTCTGTATCTAACCTGTGTTTTCGGTTGTGTTGCTTAGGTGCATGTCCTAGACTAGAAGAGGACCACTCTCGCACCGAAGTCAAAGAGGATGATCTTCACGGGCTAGATCCAAAGGGTACCGCTTTGGGGATCCAGAGGTTGATGACATCATCATTTCTCGTGATGCTCGGTTTGATGAGAGCTTGTTTGGCATCAACTCCTCTCCACCTGATGCATCTCCGGATTTTCTGGATGATCCATTCCCGGGGCAGATGTAAGTGATCTTATACCTCTTCCACGTCTAGCTCCTCCTCCTCTTGCTAACACCCCAGTGCCAACTGCTACTTTACAGCCACCAGTTCTTGTTGGACCAGCTTTTGCAGCTCCTAGTCCCTCTACAAGTCCTGCTATGACTACGGGATTACCCCCACAAGTGCTTACTTCATCACCAATCCCAACAACATTGGATGAGTCCTCTACTGCAGCTAGATCTTCTTCTTCACGCTTTGAGAGGAAGGCTGGCCTACCTCAGTGGGTTCAGCAACTCTTTAGAGATTCTGGTCTCATAGATGCACAGCTCCATAACTAGATCTCTACCACCATCCCTGGACCTCACCGTTCATCTCGGGCTTCCACATCTCATCACACAGTGAATTATGCTCTCATGAGCTCTCTCCACGAGATCAATGAGCCTGAGAGTCCAGAGGAGGCTCTTTCACAGCCACAGTGGCGGCAAGCCATGGAAGCAGAGATGTCCTCTATTGAGAGGAATCACACTTGGTCTTTGGTGCCATGGCCTTTACATTATCGTGTAATTGGTGTGAAATGGATTTTCAAAGTCAAGTTTCATGCAGATGGTATGTTGCATGCGGAAGCTCTAAGAGTCTTCTTTCAGCCCTAAAAACCATCTAGAACGTGCTGATGCAAAAACGCAAACAGAATAGAGAGAGAGAGAGAGAGAGAGAGAGAGAAAGAGAGAGAGAGAGAGAGAGAGAGAGAGAGAGAGAGAGAGAGCTGGAAATTCAGTATATCATATGGTACAAAAAGGTACATAAATCCTTGCAGCCATGGGCTGCCTTGAAAAGGTAGTAAAATACCTAAACAAACTCCTAGTTCTATGACCCAGCCAACAAGGGGTTGAATGATCAAAAACGATGAGCAAAAGAGCCTTTTATAGGCCTTGGACCAACTAAAGTAACTAGCCGACTGATGGTCGCCTGGACATCTTTTTTCATCATGGAAGTACCCAACCTGTTTTACTGCAGCAGACAGCCTCTTCATGTTTTCTACTCAGCCGATAGGTCTGCTTGTCCACTCCAATCCATCCCTTGCCATATCTTGCACATCAATGCTCCAAAATTCTGGTTCTTAATCCTTCTTTATCTCGCTGCACTCTAGGATTAGTCCTAAGATTGGCATGTACATGTGTGCACATGATATGGTACTTTGGACAAGTACAAAGCCCGCCTTGTTGCTCGAGGATATGCTCAGAAGCCAAGTGAAGACTTTGATGAGACATTTGCTCCTACAACTAGGTATACCACCATCAGGATTGGTTTGGCTCTGGTTGCACACTTCAGATGGCTCGTGTTCCGGATGGATGTCAAATCCGCTTTTCTGAATGGAGATTTAGAGGAGGAAGTTTATGTTGAGCACAACCTCCTAGTTTTGTGATTCAAGGACAGGACACCCATGTGTATCTTCTAGAGAAAGCTCCTTATGGTCTCAAACATGCACCCCATGCCTGGTATCAGAAGATTGATGCCTTCTTGTTATCTCTTGGCTTTGAGAGGGCATATGCAGATAGCAATCTCTATGTGCTTCTTTCTGATAGGGATATTTGTGTCATTGTTTTGTATGTTGATGACCTCATCCTTTCTAGCTCAGATACTGAGTTGGTCACATAGGTTCAGTCCAAGCTTTCAGAGACATTTGAGATGACTAATGGAGGTTTGGCAAAGAGATGATTGTATCTTCATTTCTCAGAAGAAGTATGTGCAGAAGAAGCTGCTCTCACTTTATGGGTTGTCAGACTGTATACCTCTCTCTTGTCCCATGGATCCCAATGCCAAGTTATCCAAGGAGGATGATAAACCCTTGATGGATTCCACATAGTACTGGCAGATTGTTGACTCATTGCTTTACCTTGCCGACAACCGTCCAGATATCTCCTATGCTATGAGTGTTCTCAGCCAGTTCTCATCAGCCGCTCAAAGGTCTCATTGGCAAAAGCAGCTTTGAGAGTTCTTTGTTATCTTCGAGGTACTTCAGATTATGGCATCACCTATTCCAGTGGTGCTGATTTGGTTGGTTTCACAAATTCTGATTGGACAGGCTGTATTGATACTAGGAGGTCTACATCTAGATTTTATTTTATTTTTTCAAGAAAGAGACTTCTATTAAGTATGAAAAGGCATACAACAACACGGCTATATAAGCCGGAAAAGAATAGAATCACCCCAATATGTAAGGTGATTTCAACCACTGAGGAGCATCATGATGCCATGAGAGACCTGTGAGACTAGAGGAAAAGAAAATGTCATGGTCCCACTCCCTCATAAATATAACGCACTTTGCCTATGCAGAACGAGAGGACCCCTGAATACGAGCCCAAGTAGCCATGAGAGTATGGATGATGTCACCCCATATAGTACTAATGCACTGAGACCCAAAAATCTAAACACCCTCAATAGCCTCCATGCATCTCTCTCTCCAGACCTGCCATGCTCTTGAAAGAGTGCACAAAGTGGAAGCAAATAAGCACTAGAGTGTGCTGAGTAGAGAGTGCAAGACAGAGAGAGATATGGAGCAACTATGCTGAATATACTGAAGCAATATAGTCCCAAGCAAGAGACAGAAGTAGTCTCATAAGTGAGGGAGCAAAAGATAGACTAGGCAAGATACAAAAGTGAGAGGCCAGCCCACCTATTTATAGGTAGGGAGAGCTAGCCAACTGGAACTGCAGAAGCTGGCCGACTGGACAACAGAAGCTGGCCGACTGGAAAAAAAGGCATCCAAGCTGGGAAAAATCCCAGAAAAATATATAAAATAAGGGTGGCCAGCCCACAATCAAGGGCCATGCAAAAGGGACCAAAAGGACACCAAACATGGGTAGAAACTGGGGATGAATGTGCTAACACCCCCTCTCAGCACCAGATGCTAAACAAACTCTGAGAAGCCGAAGAAGTCGTCCTCTGTCAAAGACAAAAGAATGAAGCAACAACAGGTACCAGGAAAGCTCCACAAGCAACTGAGCTACAAAAGCAACAAAACAAGCTGCCAGGTACACTGCTCTTCTAGAAGAAAACAACCATGTAGGCTGCGTCGTGCTGCTCCAAATATCGGTGCCAAACCCAAATGTAAACACAGTGCCACAGAAATCCCTAGAAGCCTGTAGCTCCAAGAAGATAATACCCTCAAAAGAAATAAGAGTCCATCTACTCCAACTTTGTACCAAGAGTAGCCAAATGTTGTACAATAGCATCCTCCTCGAAGGTCGGCATCGCCAGATGTAAGAACTCAACTGCCCCCTCTGAAAACTGATGTCGAGACTCCACAAGCCCAACCAAATCCAAATCCCAATCCTTCAAGCCCTGGAAGTACCACTGTGCCCCAGGCACGATTATGGACACACCTGACCACAATCCAGAATCCTCACACAGAGTAAGGGAAATAGCAACATTCACAGTAGTGGTAACTGAAGTAGTAGTAGCCTCCTCAATAGCATCACACAGCGTAGAACCAGGCTCCTCCATAGAAGGCAAAGGGACCAGCAACACATCCTGGTCACTGGTTGACGAAGAAAGAGTTGGAGGCGAAGCAATAGGAGACAAATCCCCCTCAGAAGCTGTGAGCAAAGATAGCCCACTATCTTCCTCAAAAACATTACCAGATATATCATCCTGGCAAGGAGAAGTATGCACAGAAACTAAAGGCAAGGCAACAGGAGAAACAAACTCCTCAAATGCAGTGAGCAAAACTAGCCCACTATCCTTCACTGCAAGAACATCTCCAAAAGAAGTATCCACAAGATCACTGGCTGCATAGCACCCAGAAGTAGAAACCATCTGCCGATCATTGGCATCACCATACAGGTCACAAAGCAACCACCACACATAGAAAGTAGAAGCATCATCAGGAGCATAGATGAAGTGTCAAAGAACCGAATCCTTACAATTCAAGAGGAGAAAGCCATAGATCTGACCGTCAGTCTTCCTCCATCGACACACATCCTCCGCAAAGGCAAGGTCCGGCAAGCACCGATTCTTGTACGAGAGAAACTCCATCAAACCATACTCCCTGAGAATAGAAGTAACCTGCAACTTCCATGACTAAAAGTTACCACCATCCAACTTGTCGGCCTCATCTAGAAAATAACAAGAAAGTGGTACGGGACTGAAGCTGTCATCATTGATCCAACCAATAGGACCAAACCTCATAAGATAAAAAACTGTCCAAATTAGAAGACGCTGATGTAGGTCCCTTCCTCCCACCAAAACGCAGCCCTAAGAGGCTGGACAACACCCGAAAATCCTCCTGTAGCAAAAAACGCAGAAGCTTCTGTCAACTGTACCTCCAACCTTGAGGCCACCAGAAGAGGGAAGCAAAAAATGCAGATTGGATATAGAGAGGAAAGGCAGCCACACATGGCCTGGGAATATGCTGTAAGAAGGTTCAAGAGGGAAAGGCATCAACTAGGTCTGTAGCTTGGGCTCTCCTCAAGAAAAAAACCGCACAATCTCAGAAGTAGTGTCAACTGAAGGCAATGAAGGCAACAGAAGTGTTAGGGTTAGGGTTTAGAGAAGCTTCAAGCAGGCGTGGAAACCAAGAGAGAGAGAGAACACGATTTCAGTATTATGCCTGATGGAAAAGTGAAGTACAATAGCCACATAATAGTGACCTAAAGAGATGTGTTCACATGTCCGGCCATAAAATGTGCCGGGTGGACCAAAACACCTATAAACTGCATATAAGTGAAACTGAGCTAAACTGGGGGAAAAAACCTCCACTAACTGAAGTAAAAAGTGCCCCAGTAATCTACTGATGATCACTAGCACTCCTCTGGGTGCATACACAGCATAAAACCCAACAAACCCCCCTGGAGTGATATGTGATCACTGTACATCATCCACCAAAAGGAAACAAATTCAAAGCACTGCGGAATGCTTCAAATTTCGGACGTGGTAATGCCTTGGTGAAGATGTCTGCCACATTCTGATCTGTAGGACAGTAGATCAGACTGATATCTCCTGCCTGGAGTCTCTCCCGAACAAAATGATAGTGAATCTCAATGTGTTTCGTGCGAGCATGAAACACAGGATTCTTGGCCATAGCAATGGCACTCTGACTATCAGTATAGATAGGTGTAGGCTCCTCCACTGAAATATCCATATCAGTCATAAGACGACGCAGCCAAACACACTCAACAGTAGTAGTGTAGGCTGCTCTGTACTCTGCCTCACAAGACGAAGTGGCCACTGTGGTCTGTTTCTTCCTTAGCCAAGAAATGCATGAAGAGCCAAGAAAGAAACAATTTCCACTAGTGGAATGTCTGGTATCAAAATCACCAGCCCAATCTGAATCACTGTAAGCGTATAACTGCATGTCACCCCCCTCAGGATAAAGCAATTAGAGACAAGGTACCCTACAAATAACGGAATACACGCTTCACAGCTTGCCAATGTGACAACCGCGGGCTGTGCATAAATCTGCTCAACTGAGAGACTGCATACTGAATATCTGGCCTTGTATTACACAAGTAAATGAGGCACCCAACAACAGCCTGAGCATATGTAGTGGCATCAAAGGAAATACTGTCATCTTGTAGTGACAGTTTCATCCCAGGCTCCATAGGAGTACTAATAGGTTTGCAATCCTGAAATTTAAACTTCTCCAGAAGTTTAGCAACATACCGTGATTGCAACAACCCAATGCCTCTGTTATCCTGCACAAACTGTATGCCCAAATAGTAATGTACAAGCCCCAAGTCAGACATGTCAAATGTCTGTTGCAGTATCTCTTTAAAGGCTGCAATTTTGTCATCATTTGATCCCATGAGCAAGAGATCATCCACATAAAGACTAGACGGGCTTTGTACCTGTCAATGGATCCATCTGCATGTCTTTTCAACTTATAGACCCATTTAGTACCAATTGCTTTCTTGCCTTTGGGCAGATCAACCAAATCCCATGTTTGATTCCTTTTAATAGAATCAAGCTCATCCTGCATGGCTTTGTTCCAATGCACATTATCTCGTGCATCCACAAATGAATCAGGCTCATCATCATCCTGTAAACTGGCTGCCATAACCAGATTCAAATCCATGATGTGTGCATGCTCATTGGTCCTTGTCTCCCTACGAGTACGACCAGCAAGAGGACCCTCTAAATGGCTGTCCTGTAATGTCCTCAAATACCATCTAGGTATGTGTCTGACCTGTGGTGCCTGCTGCCCCATATTTGGTTCAGCTTCTGGCTCATTTTGCTGCTGAATTTCTGCACCACCTACATCATTTGTTGGCTGTCCTGTACCCTCATTAGTTGGATCACCAACTGTGGAATGAAATTCCATAGGTAGTAGACCTTCAAACACATCATTTTCAGCCTGATCTGCCTCATAACCAGCCGTGGATATTTCTGATTTTTCATCAAAAATCACATCCCGACTAGTGAATATCTTCCTGGATAGTGGGTCATATAACCGGTAGCCCTTGCTCTCACGGCTATACCCAACAAAAATGCATCTTGTGGCTTTATCATCCAGCTTCCTCCTCAACTCTTTGGGTATGTGTGCATATGCAAGACACCCAAAGATACGAAAATGCGATACAGAAGGCTTGCGGCCATGCCAAGCCTCAAAAGGAGTAATAGAAACCAATGCCTTTGTGGGACATCGATTCAAAATATGACAAGCACACATGACAGCTTCCACCCAAAAGATATGTGGTAGCCTTTTTGCCTTTAGCATACATCTGGCCATCTCCATGAGTGACCGATTCTTCCTTTCTGCAACCCCATTCTGCTGTGGAGTGTAAGGAGTAGTATACTGATGTTTTATACCTCTACTCCCAAGAAAGGAATTCAGCATATGTGACATATATTCCCCCCCTCGGTCAGAACGGAGAGTCTTGACCTTGCATCCTGACTCTGTCTCAGCGAGTGCTACAAAGGCCAAAAATGCATCATATACCTATGATTTCTGTGTCAAAGGATAGACCCAGCATATACGAGAGAAGTCATCAATAAATGTTGCAAAATAGAAGCAACCACCTAATGACTTCGTCTGCATGGGACCACAAAGATCACTGTGTATAAGCTGCAACTTTGCAGTTGCTCTTAGAGCCTGATCACGTGGGAAGGAAAACCTATGCATTTTTCCCAAAATACATCCTTCACAAATGTGATCTGGAGGCTTCTCCACGAGAGGTAGATCTGTAAACATGTTATGTCGCTGCATAAGCATAAGACTACCAAAATTTACATGCCCCATGCGAGCATGCCATAACTCCGCATCAACCATAGCTGGAGTAAGAGTGAATGCATTATAAGCAGACTGATCCACTGGCTGAAATGCATCCAACTGATAAAGTCCATGACATAATGTACCAGTAAGCATCAAGGTCAAGGCATTAGCTTTGTCTCTGACCATGCATTTATCATCATCAAAGTGGACTTGCATACCACAATGTGCTAAAGAAGAAATGGACAACAAATTCTTCTTTATCCCTGGTACATATAAGGCATCTGTAAGGCGGAGAATGGAGCCATCAATGGCTGTGAGCTGAATCTCCCCAATGCCACGAACTGGATATGAAGCATTGTTGGCACACTGAACAGTTTTGCCAACAGGGGCAGGGCCAACATGACTAAACAAATCCCTGCGAGATGTAATATGCTTTGAGGCACCACTATCAAAATACCAAGTACATGCATGCTCTGTCATACTGAGTGCCTGTGAAGACCAAGAGGCATCATAGCTGCATGTATAAAAACAGTAATCCCTGTCCTCAACAAAAGAAGCAGTCTCTGGAGGAGCTTTAGAAGCATCATTAACAGACATCCCAGCTTCCTTTGCCTTCTCTTTGGCAATCCTCTTCCTACATTCAGTGATGTAGTGACCTGGCTTCTTACAGTAATGACATTTGCCCTTCTTCTTGGGCTGTCCATCACCTTTCTTGGTATCCTGTGAAGAACCACCATCACCAGAATTTTGATTTGAACTCTTTGGCTGAGTTTTTCCTTTCCCTTTTTGACCTGTAGTAAATGCTTGTTCAGCATTTGTGTTCATATTCATATTCTTCCTCATTTGCTCCTCTTGTAGTAAGAGAGCAACAAGTTCCTGATACTTGAGGGGTTCAACAGCATTCCTCATGCTGAGGTTCAAAGAGGTATGAAAAGCCAAGTAAGATCTTGGCAAAGAGTGCAAGATGGTGGACACAAGCTGTGTCTCAGGAATAATTTCATCCACATTGATGAGTTGCTCTCTCAAATCCTGCAGCTTGTTTAAGTGGCTAGACATATCATCTCCTTCATTCATTTTCTGATTTTCCAGCTCTCTTTTCAAAAATGAGATCCTAGCCTCATTACGAGCAGCATACATCTGCTCCAAAGTCACCCATGCATTCTGTGAAGAGCCAGCTGAACGAATATGAGGTATAATGGACCTCTGTACTGACAATGCAATGAGTGACAAAGCTTGTGCATCCCTGGCATCCCATGTCTTTTGAGCATTTGTTCTTTGAACAGGCAATGGCTGCCCTGGAGCCTGTACCTGTTGTCCTCGTCCACGAGCACCCCCTTGGGGAGGAGGGCCTGGACGTGGTTCATCACCACTAACAAAATCCCAAAGACCTTTTGCCACAAGCACATTTTTCAGCATAAAACTCCACAAGGAGTAGTTCGTGCCATCCAATTTGTCTTCCTCATACACAGGTACAACATTGTGCGTAGGCATAATGGCAAATCAACAGCAAAGTGATGTATTCACGTATTTAGTTCTTTGCTAGAAAGTCTGCCGGTATTTGCCTATAGATTTTCACAGAGAAAATAAAAATGCCCAATATTCAAAACTTGTAATGCTTACCACAGTGTGATGTTAGCAGGTACAAGTTGACTGCAATGCGAATGACTTGACTGTTGTACTGTGCAGGTACAGTTTACTGTACGGAGCAGACTGCAGGTACAGGTGAAGTACAGTGGATGTACTCTGACGGAGCACTGTACTGAACAGTGCGAACAGGTACTCTGCAGGTTTGGAAGTTGCAGTCGTATGCACAGCAGGTACAGTCGAAGCAGTACAGTATTGAAGCTTCAGTCGAATGTACAGAAGGTACAATCGACTGGTACAGAAGCAGGTACGCAGCACTGAATGCTGCACGACTTTCTGCGCAGGTTTGTACGGAGGACTGTACAGAGCAAGGCGACCAGATGCTGAAGGCAGCGCTGACAGTTGTACGGGGCAGGTACAGTACCTGAAGGCGGCGCAGTCTAGGCAGGTACAGTACCTGAAGGCGGCGCGGTCTGTGTACGGGCACGTACAGTACCTGAAGGCGGCGCTGACTGTACGGAAGCACCTGTCTTGCTGCGCAGAGCTGGAACAGTACGGGCAGGCAGAGTTGTACGGCGAATGACAGTAGCTGTCACTGAATTCGTACGGACAGCTGACAGCGTGGGTGTTTGGTGGCTATGGCCTGTATAGATGGCTCTGATACCAAATGAAGGCAATGAAGGCAACAGAAGTGTTAGGGTTAGGGTTTAGAGAAGCTTCAAGCAGGCGTGGAAACCAACAGAGAGAGAGAACACGACTTCAGTATTATGCTTGATGGAAAAGTGAAGTACAATAGCCACATAATAGTGACCTAAAGAGATGTGTTCACATGTCCGGCCATAAAATGTGCCGGGTGGACCAAAACACCTATAAACTGCATATAAGTGAAACTGAGCTAAACTGGGGGGAAAAAACCTCCACTAACTGAAGTAAAAAGTGCCCCAGTAATCTACTGATGATCACTAGCACTCCTCTGGGTGCATACACAGCATAAAACCCAACATCAACCACAGGTACCAAGGTTGCCACCAAAGCCCGAACCACAATAATCCCCCTCTGCAAAAGGGAATGTCCACCGGAGAGGAAAACGCAGCCAAAGAGGGGCTGCTGTCCTGAAAAAACAGGCCGCCTAGATCCAAACTCCAAGTAGAAGTAAAACACTGATGAGGAAATTACCTTTTGGCTGCAAGCGATGAAGCCAAACTGAAGGGAAAACAACCAGCAGAAGCTGTCCAGAAAACCCGGCAACCAGAGGGCTGCAAATCTGAGAAAAACGCAGAGGTGAAGGGGCTGTAAATAGGCCTGAATATGGGGTAGCAAAGGAAATCGTTGAGCCGGGAGCGAGGATACCATGAAAGAGTGCACAGTGCGGAAGCAAATAAGCACCAGAGTGTGCTGAGTAGAGAGTGCAAGAGAGAGAGAGAGAGAGAGAGATGGAGCAACTATGCTGAATATACTGAAGCACTACAGTCCCAAGCAAGAGACAGAAGTAGTCTCATAAGTGAGGGAGAAAAAGATAGACTAAACAAGATACAAAAGTGAGAGGCCAGCCCACCTATTTATAGGTGGGGAGAGTTGGCCAACTGGAACTGCAGAAGCTGGCCGACTAGACAACAGAAGCTAGCCGACTGGGAAAAAGGCATCCAGGCTGGGAAAAATCCCAAAAAAATATATAAAATAAGGGTGGCCAGCCCACAATCAAGGGCCATGCAAAAGGGACCAAAAGGACACCAAACATGGGCAGAAACTGGGGATGAATGTGCTAACAGCTATAATACTGGCAAGAATCTCCCAACTGGTGTCAATCCTCTGTCTGGGGGGTGTATAATTAGAGTGAGGGACATCCTGCAATAAACCATGCTGGGCAATACCTCTACGAATGAAAATAGCAAAGTATGTACCACTACCCTCGTAAAAAAGCTGCGAACCGGACTGGGAGAGCCAAGCAACTAACCCCCAAGTCACGTGCATGGCACGGCCACTCAATTTGCCCATAAGTTGGGCTATAGAAACCCAAATTTGTTGTGCAATGTTGCATCCCCATAAACAATGCTGTACAGTCTCAGAATCTGTCGCGCACATCTAGGGCAAGTAGGTGCTATACCAAAAACCAATCTCCACTGATTGATAGGGAGACCACCATGTACAAATAACCAAAACAAATGAGAGATATGGCTCCTTCTATATGAATGCCAAAGCCTATGCCAATATCTAAGATGTATCACTGGAGAGATATCATAACTCTCCCAATGAGGCCTAAGAGTAGGGATCCTATGCATCTATCGAGTGAGGAGAAGCCTGGCATTCCAGACCGTGAAACTGAAAAAGAGGAGGCTTTTCAATGGATCGAAAGCATCAACCCACTCCCACTCTCCTGGATCCCAATGAAGATATTTGATAGGACTACCACCATATAGTCACAAACACCAAGAGCCATATGTCACTATCTGAGGAGAAGGGTCAATGAACCAATGCTTCCCCAAACGACTAACAATCCTCACTGGACTAAGCCTAGTATATGGGATGATCCCCTCCATGCTACATCTCCTCAATCTCCCTCCAGGCATGATAGAGTAGATGATGCAATATGTAGCCTCCTAGCTTGGGAGAGCAATGACTTGCAAAGGTATGCCTATCCTCGAAAAGACTCCCAACCAACTCAGATGATAGTCTCCCTGAAAGGTCCCAGAGAGCCACTCATGCGGAATAGTTGCATCAATTTGATCAATACGTATGCGAGAGCCCCTAAGATGCTGAATGGATGCAGCTCTCCGATCCTCCGGAAGACTCTTAAAGGTCTTCCAAGCAAGAACTATGTATGCACATCTCTCCCATCCTAACCACTGCATGTAACGAGATCATAGTCACATGGGACATGAAATGGGGACAGGGAACGGGGACGGAAAAGATTGAGAATGGCCATTCCCTATGACTATAGTGTGACATGGGACGGGAATGGGAACGGGAAGATGCTGGCATCCCCAACATTCCTGAGTCTAAAAATGCCCATTCCGTGTGACTATGAACGAGATGCACCAAGTGGTTGACCGGCCTCATCCCCGATGAACTCGTTCCACATAATAGGTTGTCGGTCAGCCTCATCCAAAGACCTAGGAAGCCTTTGTCACAAAAATGGTCTCATGCTTCTCCACGCTCTGACAATGGCTGCAATAAGAGGGGAAGATGGTGCCCTAATATTAGCCTCTGTGAACAAAAACCGTGTGCTGGGCAGCCAATCTCTCTCCTTTGTTTAGTGCAGGGCGTTGCTGTGCAAACTTGTGGTCAGAGGTTTCCAACCAAGCACTGAGTCTACATCTGGATATTGCTTCATGCTTGGTACAGGATTGGGTTCTTGGAAGTCTCAGAAGTAGAGGACTGTTGCTGCTTCTTCCACCGAGGATGAGTACAAATCCTACCTTCTCTCCTCCATTGAGGCACTTTGGATTCATCAGATTCTGGAGCATTTGTGCTGTGTAGGCCAAATACTCTGTCCATTGAGGCCAGATTCTGGGGGCTGGATGTCCCCACCGAGTGAGCAGCCCACGCAGGGGGGGGGGGGGGTCTATGAGAGAGAATATGCCCTTCAGAGCCCCCCCCCCCCCCCCTCCCCCCGACAGTTCCAGATTCGGGACTTCCTTTAGTGACACAAAGAAGCAATCCCACAGTAGTGGACATCAAGGCCAGATACTCAGTCCATGAGGAGGTGGACACATGAGGCTCTTCTATTGCCTACTATATTGTACACACATGGTCAACATAGTACGTTGGTCCTGTATTTTTCATTCAGCAGCTAGTTTTTCATTTTTCATGTTGTCTTGACATCCAGTTTATTCATGGATCACATGAAGCATCTTTTTGGTCTCATAGGGGTCTTTCGTCGACGTTAATAACATTTCTCTCTCTTCCCTCTCTCTCTCTCTCACAAAGGACGGTATCACTGTATGACTACACACAGTCGCATCACATAGATACTTTAGCTTAGCCTTGTACATGTTTTTTTCCGTTCCATGATTGAGTATTCATCATGGATACATTGGATACATTGTACTAACATTTAGGTCTCATAGACCCTCTAGGTCTTTTGAAGAAGTTAATATCACTCTCTCTAAGAGATCACAAGAGGAAGCTCTCCCTCACTTGGATCAACGCTCACAGTCTTGGGTTGCTCCTCAACCCTAGGCGACTCCACTTTGATTCTTACCCATGCGTGTACTTCCTTCATCACGCTTTCTACCACCATCTTGATGATCTAGACTCTCCTTTCCTCTTCCCAAAGCCTTGCTTCATGTTCTTCTTGTTGTCACACTTCTTCAGCTCTTGCCAAATTTGCTTTCCGCGTTTCAAACTATTTCTCCATTAGCTACAATCGGCTCTCCCAATACTCTAAAGTGTCAAAATGCTCCCTATTCTCCATCAGCAGCATCGCCTCGATATGTTGCCATAGGTACTCAATGTGTGAAGCTAATTTCTTGGAATGCAATTGTTGCCTACCTAGACAACCTAGTCATGCATGAGAACTAACACTACATGCAAGACCTATGCATAGAACCCTAACACACATGCACAAAATTTGAGTTTGCTCGCTATAACTGGGACCAATTCATCACCGACCTCAAGAGGTGGTTCTTACTTCGCTCACTATCTTGGGCAGCTTTGCAGTTCAGCAGATTGTGCTAGAACACACATTCAGTTCTTCGATTTGCCACTTGGCTTTGCAGTTGTGCAAATCTGAGGAGGGCAAGAAAGGGTAGTTCCTATTTGTCTTGGATACGCAAATCCAATGGGATGTGCGTATGTTTGAGCCCACGACCTTTGAATGGGCATTAGCGCTTGCACAAATTTCCGAAATGAAGCACAACATTGAAAAGCCCAAGACTACACAGTCCCAATAGCCCAAGGCATCTAATGCAAACGGCAAGGGCCAAAACCAATCGGGGTCATCCCTAGGACACAGCACGCGAGCCTCTAGCTTCAAGAACTCTGACAATGCACAAAAACTCGTTGTAGACCAAAAAGCCAAGGCAGGCAAGACCGGTGGTAAGCTCCACCACGCTGAGGCTCAAAACAAAAAAGAGGGGCAATGCTTTTCTTGTCACACAATAGGGCATATTTCAAAGGCTTGTTCTAATAAGCCCCTTGCCTAGACCATAGCCCCAATCTCTACGGCTTCCGTGGTGAACCCAACTCCCACACAGGACCCATAGGATGCCCCTAGTTCTTCAACTCCTAGTTCCATCGTTGGTGCCATTGTTAGCCAGGAGCTCGAGGATAAGCAGAAGGGTGCTCATGACCAGGAGTACGAGCACAACTAGTCGCTCGAGTTTCAGCAACGTAAGTGGCCAACAGGTTGTTGTCTTGTTTGACAGCAGCACTGTTGGGATTCAAAGTCTCATGTGTGTGAACACTCAGTTATGAGTGCAGGTGAGTAAGTGTGTGTGAACCCACTCTTAGAGTGGTTCCGAGACCATCACTTAAATCTTCCATGTGTAACCACATCGTCGCCTGGACCTGGCTCGTCGTTGTCCCCGACGGAGCTTTCCATGAAGCTTCAATTCTACAGAGACTACTTTTTGAGAATCACACAGGATAGTTCCATGGAAAAACCTTGCTATCTATACAGACACACATCTCATGCCATGAGGATTGCCCTTGGTCATTTGAGGTATCTTCCCACCACCTTTGGATAAAGACTGGGAGAGCATAGAGCACACCATGGGAGGCATAGCTTTGCAGAGTATGCATGACAGGGAGGTAGAGACTGATGAAAAAGGTTGGAACTCGAAAAGAGAATTTTATCTAGAACTGACTAGGCTTCTCTAACTCTGCATGTTGACCCCTAATCAAGCAACCAACATAAACCAATGAAACCTGTAGATACAATGCACAGCTTGTGGCCTTCTCCACAGAGATATCTACCTCATTTCAGCTGATTACTCAAATACAAAGGAGGGTACACAAGTTTGAAAACATGACACAAGGTAGACAACTCCTCCAATGCCTTGCTTTCTCCTCACCCATGCATCTTGTATCACAAGGGCTTGGCAATAGTTGGTATGCTAAAGCAATAAGTTGGACCACATCACATGGTCTCTCTATGGATTTTTCAGTGCCTTTGGGTGGCCCTGTGCATTATAGAGACAGGAACTGACTGGAGTCATCAGAGAAGGCATTTAGCAGACCAATATCCATAAGACATGGATACAGCCAGGGACACTCCCATCAAGGATGTGCCAGCACATCCTGAAATCAGTTTCTAACAATGACAACAAATGGGTTTATCTAAATGCCAAGTTACCTAAAGATTCAGACGTCATATGCAATAAGGATCTCCATGGGCCCACACTGGGTGATCTGTATTGAGGCATGGAGAGGAGTTCCATCCACACATGAAACTGTGTCACCTGTTGTCATAGAGCTTCAGAGTCTTTCATGGAGTTTGATAAACCTTTCTTTTGACTTTCTTCCTACAGCTAATAAGCTATTCGAACATTCAACTTTCTTTCTTTCAATCACCGAAATGCACACATGTTCTTCTGCAAATGCACAAAAGGAAAGCATACCCGTTGAATACCTGAGGAGATATAGTGAGTACTTTTCCGAGCATGTCATCCTTCACGCCAAGACTTTTCAGGTAACCAATAGTCCTTTCCAGCCTTTGGATAGTGAATGACATAAGCTGTGGACGCCGAAGAATGACCTTTCCAACATCCTTCTCGGTTACCCCAAGCTGCAAAAAAAAGTTGATCAAAGGCTCCAATTTTGTTTGAGGGTCATAGGCCAACAGCTCTGCAAACCTTGAGACCAGCTTGGCTAGATCGCTTGGTTCCATCCACCATTGCAAGTATTTATATGTGCTTAGCATACTTTCAGTATTATAGCTCAAAAGGTTTGGTCGCCGTAAAAGTGCTCTACACAAATACTTACCCTCCACCCCTACACTGGACCAAAATTTCAAGCTGTTTTGGATATCTTCTTGCACAGATGTGAACACTGCAGGTGCTCTTTTGAATAATCTAGTAATATCAGTTTGGCTGATCCTGGCTTTCATGAGAGCAGATACTGTACTCTTTAGTATGCCCACATCATGCTCAAGTATATGAGGCCGCCTTGAAAGGATGGCACCAAGGTCCTCTTTCTGCATACCCATAGAGACAAGAAACTCAATCACCTGGCTTGCCCTCTCTAAATCACAGGCAAGCAAAGCTGGCCTTTTCACAAAGAGGGATATCACAACACTGCTGGTGAATCCAAGGCTAGAGTAATATCTGAGACATTGTTCCACTTGAGGACCTTTCACCTTTACAAGAGGGGGGTACTTGGAAAGCATGGTCTTGAGCTCGCGACGCTTGAATCCACATGAGCTCAGAGTAGTCAATAAGCTCAACAAGTCGTCTTCTATCAAACCAGAGGCATGCTTTAAACATTTGAGCAAAGGCATGCCTGTGAGATCCAAGAGCTTGAAGTAAACCATTACTCTTTCAGACGGATTGCTGGCAAACCGAGGGGCTTCCTGGCCATTAACTGAAGCTGATGATGATTTCACTTGGAAGGAAGTATGGCTAAAACCATTAGAGATTGTAGTTCCATTAGCTGGAAAATGCCTTCTTTTCAATGGATGTGATTTTAGTGATATGGGTTCTGTAGAAGATGCTGTGGGGGGCTCAATTGAAGGCAAATTACATGCATTTTCAACAGCCCAATTGAAGGAGGGCTCTTCCTGGCTGGTTTGCAATGTGACCAAGGCTTCTTGTCTCACAGGAAAGGCCAATATGACCAGTCTGAACCCGTTTTTCTGTCTTTGTGAGTCATTATTAATGAGTGCGAATTGACCCTCACCTGCAACCTTATGAGAAAACCAGTGCTTCTGAGTCTGCATTAAGACACTCATATGCTGACTATACAACAGATGCTCTGATCCATGCCCAAACGGAGAAATCTGTTTCAAGCCCAAGGTGGTTTCCATCATCCCATGATACTGGTAAAGCAGAGAATCTGTTTTTCAAGGTACCCAAAAGCAGAAAAGCTGTTTCTAGTGTTCAGCCTCGATATCCAAGATCAGAGAAGCTGTTTCCAGTGTTCCACCTCAATACCCAAAAGCAGAAAAGCTGTATTTAGTGTTCTGCCTCAATGCCCAAAAGAAGAAAAACCTGTTTCAGTATTTTCCCTCAAAACCCAAATGCAGAAAAGCGGTTTTCAGGAGGTCTGACCCAATGCTTGAAAGAAAGCTGTCTCGGGCCTATATTTCTTCCACGCAATCACCCAGGTAGGTTCCACTATGCAGAAGCTTTTTCTCTGCATTGCATGCCCAAAAGAGAACATGTTGGCCGTGCTTTGAAACTGGCTTAAACCATTCAAATTTTGAAGAGAAATGTTTTTTTTCTGTTGAGCAGAGTAATGCACTTGGCGCCTTCTTCTTTGCTGTTGCAGTGAGAGAGAGCCACAGAGAGGTGAGGGACAGCAACAAACAAAGGAACATAGCCAGGAATTTAAGCTCATATGATGACGTGGCC
This sequence comes from Cibotium barometz, assembly GCF_041138505.1. Lineage (NCBI taxonomy): Eukaryota > Viridiplantae > Streptophyta > Polypodiopsida > Cyatheales > Cibotiaceae > Cibotium > Cibotium barometz. Next base: position 23,409,100 of record NC_141098.1, read on the forward strand.
AAAAGCACAGCACCCACGGTTCATTCATTCAATCTAGTAGGCTAAAAGTTGGAGCAGAATTGGAGTTTGTGGTCATCCCAACACTCAATTGGGGGAGGAAATCCATAGAAACTTGTTAGTGGTTTTAGGACCTTTAAATGGTTACTCTCCAAGACACTAAAAATGGAGGTGTTGAAAGAGGAATGAATCACCCTAGGCAAGCATACAAGGGCACAATGCCACTAACAATTTGTAGGTGTGATTATTTGCTTGATGCAAGAAGTTGAAACCTAGAATCTCGCTAGCGACTAAGGGTCAAGTCGTGTGGATGCACAACTAGATGGGCCCCGCACAAGACATTACATAACGTCAAGCAGCCGACTGTCCATTCCTAAGACCCCAAAAGGTGGAGAGGAACATAAAACCTATGATATGTCTTCTTCAACATGTAAGCCAAATCGGTTCTAGTGTGAGTTGTGTAATGTTTTCTTCACCTCTCCCAAGCAAGCATTTGTGTGCTTTGATAGAGCAAACTTGTATAAAAGCCATAGCTAATGGCACTTGCCACACTCATGGATGCAAAAACTTTTCTCTAAATTATTTTTCTTAGAGACAGATTATGGATATGCAACATCCCCAACCTAGGATGGTTGATATTTGTGCATCCCCAATGCCCATATTATTAAGAGAGCTAAAAAGGTTCTTAGGAAAAATATATTTATTCCACAATACTATCATAAAAGCAAGAATAACCCCTTTGAGATTATTCACGAAAGAGAATTTAGATGGACAAAAAAGTGTCAAGATGGCTTTTAAGCCTTATTGGTTGATCTCACACTCAAGAACAGATCTTCTATAGGAAAAGGCCATCAATATGCCAAAAAGGGAGATGAGATTAGAAGAAAATCTTATTGGTCTCCAAGCATGTCTACTTTATTTGAACTATCAGTGGACTTTGAGGACTTCCTACAAGGCCTAGAGGTCATATGGAATTCTCTAAGTATGGATTTATCATGCCTCCATGCAAGAAGGCAACCTATAACTCTAAATCAAGCATCATGTAAAAAACGTGAGAGAGAAGAAGAAGAACTCAAAATTAGCAAAAACAAACCTAGATTGGCATACCATGTTTAACCACCCAACCATTATATATACCAATAATCCCAAGCGTCCAATGTTGTGTACCTTACTGCCACACACCATACTCACGTGCCCCCTATGTCCCCATTGGTATCCCCATGCTACACATCACTAGGTCTTTTGCCTACAACCATCACCCACGAACATTACCCGTTCACACTTATTATTATAAGCGATGATGTGTAATAATATGCCGCCAATGGTTTTCCCATGCAACGTACGCGTATCCCATGCATTACTGGCATGTAAATCCCATGTATCTATCACGGGACCTTTTGTTCTTCGTGAATAAATAATTAAAAACTCACAAATACATTAAGATTAAAGCATAGACTTGCATCAAATTGATATGAAACATCATAACATACCATAAACAAGAGAGATATAACAACATCACCATCAAGACAAGTTTGGGTGCAATCTAGCTCCACTTCCACGACATGAGTATTTTAAGAATTGTATTCAATAAATAGACCAAGGAGCTATTAATAGTTGTGCATACAAAATTGGGCTTTGCTTTACCACTTTTTACAAAAATAGCTCAAACACTAAAGCTTGTTCACACACTAAGTGTAAATAATCAAAACTCTTCTAGCATATGTGCTAGGAATATAGCAACGCTATGCACAAGCGTGCCTAAATAATTTGTACAAGCATTTGGCATGTGGCCAACAAAAATAACTCATAAAATAACCTTGTGCACATTTGCAAATTCTATTATGCTGATTTTTGCACACATTAAATCAAGCATATTTTCTACGATCATTATGCAACAAAAATATGCTAAAATATATACCTGTAACAGTTCTCCCATTTGAGGAAACAACTGTCCTCAGTTGTGTAAAGGAAAATGCTACAACAACATCATGCTCGTTGTTTGGTAAACTCAAAGGTCCAAACATGGCTCAGAGGCTGATTAGGCATGGCTTAGAGGTTCTTATGGACATGGAATACCACAAACAGACTCAGAGGTTCATTGACCGAACATGGCTCATAGGCACAAAGGCATGGCTCAGAGGCTTGGGTGAACCAGGACTGCAACAATAAAACTTGTGCACCTAAATTGGTGACCCTCGCACTCATCACCAAATCAAAATAATAGGATATGGACAAGATCCCTTATGTGCGACACACGCACTGCTCATCACCTATTTTTGTAAACATATCCCAATTAATTTCCCTTCTCTACAATCAATCCCAATATGAAACGTTGATATAAACAAACACAACATATATTCACCACTTGTTTCACTATGATGAGAGTATCATTATACACATCATCTAGCATGGTGTGAGTTACCACACTTGTTACACTCTAATGAGCATAGCACATCAGTTGCATATAAACCACTTGTTTCACTTCGATCGTGTGTAGTTGTCTAGCATAGTCCACTTGTTTCACTTTGACAACAATATAGTTGTCAAGCATGGCACTCCTTGTTACACCTCAACAACATACACTCGTCAAGCATGGTCTCAAGCTATGCTAATACCACTAGGTAACCGTATTTAATGTGGAGTTACCCACGATACCAATTCACTAGGATGGCACACTAGCGTCTGGGCATCCCCAGACAACTAAAGGGTGGACATTATGTAACATCCCTCCTGCTTGGATAAGAAATTGACCTTAGTTGTGTGTTTGCTTATTGCGGATAAAGGAGATCAATTGTCATATCTTTTCTAATCATAACAAAAGACTTTGTATCAAGGGCTTCTATGTGTAAAAAATTCTAGTGTCCCATACCACTAGAAATTATCCCACACAGATCTAGAGATAAGGATGCATTGGAATACTTCACACATGATTAATCTTGAGTGTCGGATAGCTTTGCTACAAAATACATCATTAAAAGGACACAACTATCGCAAGTATATTTGACGTTTTAATTTGTTGATAATTAAAATTATGAAAAACGGAGAAAGTTATAAGGTTGGATTGTAAAATATTAGTTAGAAGAAAACGAATCGATAAATAACAATTTTATTTTATGCAAGAAATCAAATTACTTGAACTTAAACTGGTAAATCATCATAGATTTGCATATACTAATCTAGCTTTCACCCGCAATTCGTAAGAAGTTGGAAGCTCGTATGTTGAAGAGTAAGTGGCAAAAATAATATTTGTTGATGTCCAAATATCAACTAATAACGGTGGATCCAAAATCTTCAAAGGCTCAAGAATATTGTTCAATAAATGCATCCAATGTGGAAGGTAACTCCTTGATGCCGAAATAGTCCAAGTAATAGCTTGTTGAAAAAGTCTTCTCAAGAGTCGAAAGTTGTCAAAGAAGAACAACCCTGTTGTCCACTTGGTGAATCTCCTTTTGCTTTTGTGAAATCCCCATTTCTTTCCACTACCATTTTGAGGATGAATGATACCTAAATGAACCATTGATCCCTAAGAGATTAAACATCTTTCTGTTCACCTTTATTGGTATGCCGAAGAAGTCGATAAAACGCCATATTTGGAGAAAATATCATTGTCAAAAATATAATCCTGCTTCTCGTTCATAAATAAGTCAATAAATTCTGAAAACGAATAATAACTGACATGGAAAGTCGAA